>NW_015150501.1:1743877-1777737 GCF_000732505.1 Cyprinodon variegatus
TGTTTTTTTTTTGTAAGGTCAAGGCAAGAATTTCTCTAAGATTGAAATAATTTTTGTGCCATCCGTCCTCTTATTGTGGTTTAATGTCCAAAGGACTCTGCAATGTACAGTAGATGATCTTTGTAGCAAATCCGATCCCTATTCAATAATATATCTAATTTTAGATTGCAACTAACAACAGTTGATTTTGTGTGTCAACATGCTACATTTTGAAATAATCCATTTTAAAAAACTGAAGGGGATATTATTTGCTTATAAATAGAAAATTTTTTATTTTATTAGCTCTAAAATGTGTTTTGCAATTATATGGCATTGAAGGTGATATTAAAAAATGCTTATTCTCTCTATATTTCCTGATTCTCTGATCTAGAGAAGGGCGCAGAGGATACATTTGTAAATAGTTACAGCAAACTATAAATTGTGTCGTTCCTCTTCCTCAAGCTGTAAATTAACCTTTGCTTTTGGTCATTTTTTTTCCTCTTTCATTTGTGTATGTCCTCCGCACACACAAAAAATACCCAGGGCAGACAGAAATGGGGGAGCAAGTCTTCTTGTTCCCCTGGAGGCTCTGGGCGTTTACTCTTCCTGTCCTGTGCTGACAGGGTTGGAGGTAAGGCGGCGGTTGCAGTGCATTGTTGGGCGGGTGACTCCCTCTGGGCAAAGCCAAGAGCTGAGAAGGCAGGGAAGGGCAGAGAGAGGTGAATATACATCGCAAGGTGGTATTATAGGAGGTCACAAAGGGCGTGATGGTGTGAAGTTGGGAAATACAAAACCTTAGAAAAAGATTGAGAGTTCACTGGTGTATGAATTTAACAGTGACTAATACAAGATTGAACAAAACGGCGAGAGAAGATGAAAGGCAGAGCGGGGGAGTCCGCAAGGAAGAAGGGGGCAAAAGGGCAAAAAGTAGAACAGGGTGAGGGGAGGCGCAGGAGGAGTAAAGATGGATCGGAGATGGCTGAGCTGATGCAGCTGTGTTGATTTTAGCTCCTCGATGCTCGGTTTGTGTGCCTTTCTGGAAGCCTGCCTATCTCAGATGGCAGAAAAGAGAAGGCTGCTGCAGCGTCCTCGGCCCTCCACACACCTGCAAAAACACACATCACTGCTGCCGCTCAATGAGAACCACAGCTTCGTTTGCCCGATTTGTTGCTGTGAGGGATGTTTGACCCAACAAGGTCATCACGCTGTGACTTACCTGGAACCAATCCTGTTCTTTAAAAATAAAGAACACCATATGAAAGCAGCATGACTATCAGGGAGCATCCCTGTGAGCAAAGTGTGCACATGTCTGAGGGGTGCCTTTGTGTGTAGGTACATGTCTGTGTGTGGGTATGAATAAAAAGATTATATCAGAAGAGAGAATGGTTAGTTTTGCTCCTAAGAATAGCTTCTGTGACGGAAATGATTTTGATTCTGTATGCAAGCCTGTGTGTATGTGTGTGTGTCTGTGGTTGTCTCATTTTTTTTTTGTGTATTTGCCCTGGAGTGTTTTACAGATCAAATGCTCTTGCTGTTTAATTCTCCGTCTCAACAGGCAGCCTTTACAAAGAACATTCCTGTGCTGGCACGTGCACTTCTATGCACATAGATACAAATACATAAACCTTTAGAAAAATTAGAATAATACCAAAGATTAAAACACAATACGGCTGTAAATATTTGATCTTGGGAATTTGAGACATTCTACTAGGGACGGCTGAATTTGTAGTAAATGATGGATGATTTGCTTCACATTCATTTCTGTATTTAACTGCTGAGCACATGTATCCATGACTTGCTGCATGAAATTTGATTGCAGAGGGGTTTTTTTTTTGTCGTACTTTAAAAAAAAAATTTTTTCTGTGTTATGGGGTACATACCTGTTGAGCTTTTCCACGTTTTGTCTCAATAACCACAAACATTTTTGTGTTTATTTATTTATTTTTTAAAGAACACAACATAATTATGAAAGTAGATGTAAAATAATATTTAGGATCTTCTTTGAGTCCTTTAAATATTTGTTAGAGAACGTTGGTGAAATATAACTTCATTAAAGCAAACAACCAGGCAGGAAGTTGTGAAGATTATTTCATAATGGAACTGATGAAGAACAAATGCAAAGATGCCAAGATTTCATTGACTATCTGAACAATTTTTGTTTTTACATATATTTACATATTACTTTGTGTTGGCCTGCAAAGAAAAGTCAGTAAACAAATGCACTGAGGTGTCTGTAAGAGGACAAAAGTTTTATGAGGTATTATCTCCTTATAAAATTTTGTACCACATGCAGGCAATCATAAATGGTTTATTATGGATTTGTGGCATTTCAAGTTGTGTGACATGGTAATAAACTTAAAACCTCAAGTTTCCTACATACAAAGTTTGCATATTTTGATTGTTTTCCACTGTGTTTCCAAAAGTACAAATTCCCTGTCTGTAAACTTTTAGTAAAAATATATATTTTGTATTTTTCATTATAAAATCCTAATGTTCAAAATCATTTCTTCATAAACATAATTCAAGGTTACGCATATCTGGCATAGCTCTTGAGGCATTAGTTAAGTATATAAACAGTGTAAATATGTATGTTTTTACATTGCTATGCAAAGCCACAGGGCTGTATAATTTTCCTCTTTTTCAGTACAATGATTTACAGTTTGCAAAAATTGCACCCACTCAGTAAGGATCAGCTGTAGCTCTGACTCATCTTTTAGTTCTGCATTTATCTTCTGTGTGGGTTTACTGTGTACATCTGCTGGTATGTACTGTACAGTATGGTGAAGTGAAGGCATGGACTGTGAGTTCTGAGTCCACGGTGATGTTATCTGCCAGCTAGTCCCGCCGCAGGGTTCAAGCCTCCTCTGCTTTTTTTTAAATGTTAAAAATCTCCTTTTACAGAAAAAGAACGATCATAACTTCTCTAAATTGTGTGTTTGCGAACATATGCATGGGTCAGCACCTCCCTTATAACCACAGATTTCCACATACTCATTCGTCATCTTATCTAGACATTGGGTTTCTTGTAATAGCGTCTTCTGCCACAGCTGCTTCTCTTATCTCTCACGGACTAAATGTTAAAGCAAGAAATCTTAAGCTTTGTTTGGCTGTAGACTACCAGTGTATTCTGTGTCTTCGCTCATATATATATATTATCATTTGCAGCACATTTTTCATCCAACACCTTTGACTCACCCCAAGCGCTTTAAGTTAAAGGCACCACTTTCGTAAAATGATTTTACCTACTTCTAAAAGAGTCTGCTGTGACAAACATGTAATGCAAGAGTTCTTGAGAAAATGCATCCTTTAGCTTTATCATAAAGATGATAAAGACAAACATTACCCAGAATGATAACCACCAAGATGCCTCCCACTGCAGGTAGGGATCGTTGTGTTATCTGCTTGTGATGTCATGAAATGTTTAAAATAAAGTGTGACAAATATGGCACATTTTGGTGTTTTGCTTTTAGAGGTAATGTTCCAGTAATTCGACATTAATTGTAGTTAAGCCATGTAATGCTTATTTTTTAACTAAATTAATTCAACACAATTGGAGAAAAATGTTTCTCTAGAAACTGAAGAATAGTCAAGAAAATCCTTTCAGATGAGGCGCTTCTTGTCAGGAGTTAAAATGTTTTTATTTAGCTAAATAAGCCCCAACGTGTAAGATTTACATAGCGGTAAAACTGTTTTTATTTCTTAAATTAAATTCAGTTTATTTATATAGCGCCAATTCACGGCACTTTACAGTTCACCAGATCATACAGTCAAATTGATTCAAAGTTTTCTATATACGGAAAACCAATTGATTGCATCAACTAATTAACTCGAATACAATCCTGCACACTAAGCATGCTAGTAGTGACAGTGGAGAGGAAAAACTCCCTTTTAACAGAAAGAAACCTCTAGCAGAACCAGGCTTACTGTGAGCGGCCATCTGCCGAGGCCGACTGGGGTTCAAGGAGACAGAAGCAGAGATAAAACGGCAACTGTAAAAGACGGCCCTGTCCAGGAAACACACAGCCAGGCAGACGAGCTCCGATCCAACTCCCATGTCAGAGAATGAAGAGGGCACATCCAGCCAGCCACAGTCAGAGAAACAGGACTACACTGGGAAAAACAGGCTGATCTCGAACATCTATAAACAAAGGTGTTGATGGCAGCAGCACAGCAGATATGTATCTGTCCTTTATTGCACAGAAATGTTATATGCATTTATTAGCCAGTCACATAGCATCAACTCAATGTAATTTAAACTTTAAGATATGAAGAAGACTTCAGGTCCAAGCAGAGCATCAGAATCAACAACATGGGTTTAAGTAAATTTAAAGGTTTAGAATTATTGCAGAAAAGTTGTTTGGAGCATTTCAGAAACTATTGATCCGCTGGGATTCTCAAGCACAACAATCTCTTTAGTTTACAAAGAATAATAATGGAAGAAAGAAAATATCCAGGAACAGCAGCTATGTTTATTGAAAGGTGTTTTTGTCTGGGAGAAATGGTCTGACTGGTTGAAAATTATAGAAATACAGACATGGATAAAAAAAAGTCTCTTGTTAGTCAACATACACATGACATAAGTGAAGGCTACAGCAGCCAGAGAGTATTACTGGTGCTGCTTCTGGTAGCTAAAAGAAATAAAGCTACGGTTACATTTCACAAAAGAAAAAGGGTGAGTCTTTGATTTCAGCTCAGTCATGACAGGATCGGACCTTTGGGTGAAAAACGTGAAGCTTTGGATTTGCTCGGCCTTGTATCAATGTTTAAGGCTGCCGATGCTGGACTAAGGGATATTTTCTAGGTACACTCTAGACCCTGCTGGTACAAACTAAACATATATATAAGTACTTGAATATGGCCATGACCTCAGTGTATTCAAAGTGCTTCCTAAGGGCACATCTCAATCAAGTATAGCAACTTTGAATCATAGCAGTCTTGTGTCACTAATATTTAAATCTACAGGAACTTTGTAATGCATGAACAAAAATCTCCTTTGAACATTACTGATGTCGGAGGGATGTAGATATTTCTTTAGACAGAGTTGATTTGGCAAAGTGTGTTTAATAGAGTTGCATATGAGTGTACAATCAAGTTTAGTTCCTGTCCCTTTATTTCATAATTACCTTGTAAGAGAAATTATTCTGGCCTCTGGTGGGTTAAAAGTTGCTCTGATGGCTGTCAGACATCATCTCTTCAGCACATGTCCTGTCTCTCCATGAAGCAATGCTGCGCTGACCAGAGTGCCACTCCTCCGGGGAGTACGCCGTATGTTTTTGTCCCCTTATTAACCCCTCCTCTCCTCTGGGAGCCAAAGCGATTTCAGCCACATCGTGCACTCACTCAGCGCCGCAGCCAGAGCATTATGGGTAACTCTTGCAAGCCACTTCAGAGTTTATTGTGCAGAAGATCGAGCTATTTAGAGAATGGCTGAGCATTGCCATGCAAAGCACAGCCACCCTGCACCATCCCAGGTCCTTTTTAACTGTCTGGTTTGGGCAGCAATAGGAGGAATAGTCCTGAATGGACAAAAGGTCTTATCTTACTGAGGAAATTAAATGGAATTCAAATGTGGCATTTGGCATCACAGGAGCTCTACGTGAAGTGTTTACAAACACAGGATTATGGTTCTCAGGGTTCTGGATTTGATCTTATATACGCTAACGGTACAAGGATTAATCTCTGCTTCAGACGTTCTGATTTGACCAACTTTCACAACGAATTGCTAATGAACACATGCACAGTGATTTCTGCCTTGTTTAGTAGCTGGAACAGTTCAGTGATAACAAGATAACAACATACTCTGAAATTCACAAGTAGACCATACAGAGCACGCTGTGGGAAGCATGAGCGCGAGGCTTGCATTGTGATTAATTCATGTTCCAGTACATTTCAGTTTTCTTAAGTCATTACCCTCCCAAATGACTTATCATTGCCAGCGGATCCAGACAAACAAAACTCTCATAAACAAGTGCCTGCTCTGGCCCAATCTTCAGTCTATCGCTCTGTGTTTGTGCGTGGCCCCCCCTCTCCCTGCAGGAGTCCTCATGCCGTCATATCGCCTCCAGCTCACCGTTATTTATCAGCGTATTACACACACTGTCCAGGTACCGCTTGCAGGTCGTTTATCTACTGCAGGTCTCCACCAAGCTGATATATGGAGAGGTTGCATTTCTATATCACAGCCCTCCTACCAGCACAGGAAACACACTTGTGTGCTTTGCTCTCGAGCACCTGTTTTGTCACGGTGTGTGTCTAAATGTGTGATAAAAGGCAAAGGTGTGTGTAGACTTTTAAGTTTTTAACATGGTTATTTATCCTATTTTAAAGCCCTAAACTCTGCTGTCTTTTCTGTAATATCCCTTGATTTTTTTATGATAGACCAGTAGTGCATAAGTGTCAATTGAAAAGAAGTAATGCACGTTTTTGGAATATTTTTGATAATCTAGAACGGGTGTCGTGCATTTGGGGTGTTTTTCTACCAACTTTGTAGAGAAATGTTTTCCCATTTCTGTTTGCAGACTAGGTCCAGTTCACTCAGCCTGGAAGGAGAACATCTGAAACATCAAATTTAAAATCCAAATGGAATATTCTCAACTGTATTTCTGGAGTTTAACTATGCCAAATATAACACCGGAATATCCTTTAAACTATTTTATCCCACTGTAGCCGTTATTGTGCCGCTGGAATGAACCTCTGGCTCATTCTCAGGTTTTCTCTTACTGTTTACTGATCGTTTTATATTTGATCCCAGCCATCATGTCATTAACTTTAAACCAGCCTTCCTGGCTCTGCTAAACAGAACCTGTTAAAGGCCTTATGCTGCCATCAGCAGGGATGGCATTTTCAAGGTGACCTGCAGTGTAAAGTTTCCTCCCCACAATAGTTTGCGTTTAAAAACAAATGTTCACTTTTTGGTCTCATGAGACTAAACAGGACTTCTTTTGTCTGTCTTGAAGCGTGGCTCAGATATGTGGACTGCATAACTAATAGTTTTCATGCAAACAGATTCCCATACCTAAGCTGTGAATCTGCTCATATCCTCCTTAGTTACCAGGGACCTTTGTCTGCTGCTCTGCTTAATGCTCCCCTAATCCAGTGTGTCAGTTCGTATGGCCATGTATAGATAGATGATGCACGCTGAGCTGAACAGTTCCCCTTTAGATGTCTAAACCTTGGGTTATTGTTTTAGAACCCAACCCTGTTTCAAATTTCTCCAAACCTTTCTCCCTGACCTTTCAACTGTGTCTCTTGTCTTTGCAATGCTGTTTGTTCACCAATGTTATTCAGCAATCATGAGACCTTAACAGAATGTCTACATTTATGCTGAGGTTAAATTACACATAGGTGGGTCTGTATTTAGCAGTTGTGAAGGTCCCCCGTTGCACTGGGTTTCATTCAAAGTAAAGGCGGCTGAATACAAAACAATCTTTTCAGAACTACGCATTACTTTGCGTCGATCTCTAAAACAGAATCTCAATGCAATTTAATGAAGCTTGCAGTTGCTATGTCAGAATATTTTTTTACAAGGCGCTGTAGAAAAGAGCTCAGGAAGTCTCGGTCTGTGTGTTTACATTGGCTTACAGCTGGAATACTTGCTGCACTAATAACACAGAGGCCTCCTACAGCTTATTAATCTGCAGCATAGCTTTCAGTTGTCTGTGAACCATCAGAGTAAAAAAAAATATCTTTTCAAAAAACCCCAAAGGCAGTGTGTTTAAATTTCTCACTTTTCCATCTAAAAGTAACAAGGCAAACATTTGGAAATGATTTCATCTTCAGATGGTTTAATCAACCAGCTTTTCATCTGTTAAAATTAGGATGTTTTCCTTCAGGAAGAAAAAGCTTTTTCAGTTTGTTTTCCATACAGATTGAACCACTTTGATAACATGCTCCACAAATGTATTCTTTTGACATCTGTACTGTAATAACTTATTGGCGGAATGGTAAATATGTTCGACGGATCAACATGCTGTTTAGCAGTATGAGTTGGCATACATGAAGATAATGGATATGCAAATTCTGCTACATTTTACAAGCCTTTTAAATGATCTGTGTTGGTGGTCACCCTCTGCGTTGTAATGTGTGCGGGAAGGGTATTACTTGTCTTGGTGCAACGAGCCAGCCTTTGTATTAGGCAGGTTGAGCTGCAGGGGGAAATTTTGTAACACTTGACCTGTTTCACTGAGTCATTTGTGTAAATGAAAAAAAAGAAGAGGAGGGGGAGAGAGCAGGAAAGATGAGGGGAGGGCAGCGGCTGTACAAGTGGTTATGGGTTGATGGGAGAGAGGCTGAGCGACAATGAAAAGTGATCAAAAAGGAGGAGAAGAAAACAGCAGCTGGGTGAGCCGGAGGGGGGGACAAATTGTGAAGACGGCGCCTTCATTTTTTTTTTCTCTTTACTTTCTCCATCTCAATCTCTCACCCATCCTTCCATCTCTGTCCATCATTCAGCAGCCTCAGAGGCAGAGCCCTGGCCCCTCTCCTCATTACTCACCCCCTTCAACCTTAAAGGTCAGAAGCGCAAACAGAGCACTTTGAATCTCAAGAATATCAAATTTCTCCATGACCGCTGCAGCTGGCTGGTATTGGCGGCACATCTATGCACGTGCATGTGAATGCACATGGAAAAAAAAAAAAAAAATCTCCATGTTTTTGAAAATACTTGAAGCCTGGCACTCTGCATACATATTAATGGTGTAGCCTTTCATTTGAGGAGCTCAGCTGGTGGTCTCCTGCCTTGGAGGAAGAGTTTAAGCTGTATGTCTGCCTCACTGGGTGCTTATTTAGTGTTTTTTTTTTTTTTTTTCCTCCTGTCCTCAGTGTGTGTTCAGCTCCATTTGTGTGCCGTTTTTATTCCATCTTCCCTTTGTGTGTAATGACTATAATTTGAGTGATGCCAGTGAATTTCAGAAAATATGAAAGGGTCAGCTCACAATTAACCAAGCACTTCCTACGTTATTTGATTTGAAAATATGTAGCTAAGTTTGCATAAGACGTCACGTTTATTTTCTTTCAAATGCAGGATCTCAGTAAATTTCTTAAATTGGTGCAGTTGCTCATTTAGCCTAAAAAATGAACTAATTAGATTTAGTGGTAGACTTTTAGTCATGCAACCTTACAAAGCACATTTTTAACTTGGAGTCTGTGCCAATAGTTAAGAGCAGAAGGAGAGAATATATTTTATGGGGTCAAATACTCAACAGGAAACATTTTTGCTTCAAGGTTAAATATTTGTGTTAAGAACAGGGTCTTTATACTCTGCCATCTGAGTGAACAGATGTCTGCAGAGTGCTTTTGAAGGGGATGTTTGTAGTTTGAGTGTTTATTCTTAAGTCAGAACGATTTTGACAAGTCATATTTGATTTGTATGCAGGTAAAGAGCCAATGGTGAAGCACAAATAGAGCAAAATACATAAACTCAAGCCATGTGTTTCATCAGGAATCTTTTATCACAGCTTAAAAAGGAGGTTTTAAAAGCCACATTAAACAATGAAACCCAAACAGAGCAGGTGGTTCTGACATGGATAGAAGGCTGAGGGTTAACCAAACTCAGCAGAGGCTTGGACCTCCAGGCCAGCAGGGAGCCCCAAGAGGTACTTCATCCTCACAAAACATAGAAGTCCACTATTATATTTAATGTCTGCCATTTCTAGAAATATCTGCATTGGGAATCTGAGTAGATTCAATTCAGTTTATTTATATATCACCAATTCACAACACATGTCATCTCAAGGAACTTTACAGTTCACCAGATCATACAGTCAAATTGATTCAAAGTTTTCTATCTAAGAAAAAAGTTTATCTATCATCAAAAAACACAAAAGCAGTCAATTTGGAGTTGATCAGACCAGGGTGTAAAAGCCCAGTAAGCCACTAAAATGCCCAGCACCTTCTTACTACAGCTCTATAGAAATCCATTACTCAACATCTCTAATTAAGTGTTTTTAGTGAAATGCTCTGTCAGCCTCTTAAAAACTCATAGACATTCTAAGATCAAAGTAACAACAGCAGCAAAACACAAACTATAGAGCTTTAAATGTTGAAAAGCAGCATTGATGAAGAATCTATCATCATATATTCTGGGATTATTACAGCTTTGATGGGAGATCAAGCCTTTAATCTCTTGTTTTAAACTTTGTTGTCACATTTATGTTTTAGCTGTGCATCCAGGCTTTGGATGAACTCCCCCCCCCCCCCCCCCCCCCCCCCCACACACACACAAATGTCACTGGAGATTCAAAAGTCTCCAAAGAAATCCCAGTATGTCAAGTTGAGGTTTTATTTCATGGATTTACATCATATTAGTTGAATACAAATCGGGAGTGAGACCTTTCCTGCAAAATGTTTTGAAAGCTTGATTCCCTTTAGAGCATATTTATAAGCATTTTTTTTCTATTTTCTTATCATCTGCCTCCTTTTTGCCTCATTCTTCTCCTGTCTTTCACATCTGTGCCCATTTTGCCGCTGCTTTTGCTGCCACTTCTGTGTACAGTTCAGCCATAGCCTCTCAGCTCTGGTGTGACGGGGCTGGCATGGCGACCACAACCCGCCGGCTCTTCCTACAGTGACGTGAGCCCCCCCACTCTCTCGAACCAGTCCCTGGTATTTGGTGACATTTAGTGTTTTTTACTTCAAAAATATTATGCATCAGTGTTGACATTCAGTTTGCATAAAATTCATGATGTATGTGGCACCTCCTGAAGGCGCTGCAGCAGAAAGAGATGAGGAGTGTGTGACAGCTGAGGCACAAACGCACAACTTAAGCTACTGAGCATGCAGCTCTATTGACTAATAGAAAAATCTGCAAATATACTGTGTTTTAAATCTAGGTCATCAAGCTTTAGAAGTGATTTAAGTTATGCCTTTTCCCGGTTTGAATCCAAGTGGATCCCTTTATTCAGATTTACAAGTCCCTAAGGTGTGGTTCTTTATTTATTCTCCAAAGATTAATTTCAGGACGACATTTTATGATTACCAATTAACGTCACCAGTCGGCCTCCCTTTTCACCACTGATTCTTGCTTTATCTTCTCGCCTTTCGTCTGTGTCGCTCAATATGTGTGCTCAGTGAAACAATGGTACTTCCCATTAAACAATGGGTTTGTCAGGTTCTTCTTGACAGAAGCAGGTACACGTTAAGGGAGGGAGCAAAGGATGTAAAGATAATAGGTTTCTGTTGTCATTAACATTCCAGCAAGGTGCGTTGAAGACAGTGCCACTGTGGCTTTGTCTTTAATGACAGCCGGATGAGCACAGCTCTCAACCCCCTAATGAACACGCCCTGATGAATCTCGTTCGAGTCCGTGAACCTCTCTGACAAACATTGAAATTGGCCTTTCTCTTTTCATCAATGAGCCTGAATCCACAAAATAAAGCCAGTGTGACAAGTGGCTGAGCTCCCAGTCTCCCAGACGGCGAGTTGACTAACAGGTCACTCGTTCTGTCAGGTATGATCGGCAGGTTTCTGGTGTGACGCACCTGTCACCTGAAGCAGAAACAATACCCAGCCTGCATGGAGGTGTTCTTTTCTCGTTTTGCTTTTTGTTTTGTTTTTACCAAAGCAAAAAGTGGTGCGAGGCGAGCCAGCGATCCAACACACTGAGAAACAGCATCATTCCTGTTGAGTGAATCCTGTTGACATACAAGCTTTGGTGAAGTGTCAGTAAATGGTTTGCACACAGCTGCAGGTCAAAGGCACAGCTTCTATCATTACAGTAATTCAACAGCGTGTAAAAATCCCCCATGCAGTGAAGTTAAGAAATGAGATGGTGAGAAAAAGCAAATCAAAGCGTAACAGTATTTGCTGTAAAATCAGTCAAAATCATTTAGAATGCCGTTTGTGATGCAGATAAAGTCTATTTTTTCTTCTTTTTTTAGTTTAAGGTTATAATACCTTTCCAGCATTATGAATAAATTACAACTTTAGTTTGAGCATGCCCCACTTCATGAAGAGAAGGGAGGCGGCCTGATAGGTAATGGTTTAACTTAGGAAATTCCTCAGTAAAACAGTAATGATTGATCCAACTTTAAGATCTAAGCTGTGATATCAGCAGATTAAGAAATGGTTTCATATGATCATTTTTAAAGATTAAACCGACTCCGGCAGGAACATTTTGTATTTGGCTTTTATATAGATAAAAAATTTAACAAAGGGAAAGAATGGTCTTGTTCAAGGGAAAAGAACAGAACCATAACACATAAATCACATTAAGCACTTTCTCCTCTATCCTAATGTTTAAAGTCAGAGCTTTATAAAGGGTGACTGCAGTGAGAGGAAAACCTATAAACTTTACCATTGATTTGTGTCATTTTGAGCTTCAAGAGGGCCTGACGTACAACTTTGCCCGAGGCTTTACCATCAATATTCCCCTCACTTCGCTTGCTTGGATATAGGCCACAATTGCCTAGCTAATCAGGTAGTCTGTCTGGGTGTTTTCAGGTGGATTCAGAGTTTAGATCGGGCTGATTTCTCCCTCCCCAGCTTTCTTGACTTTGATCCTAATATCTCATCCTCTCTTGGATCAAAATGTACAGCCGACTGTTCCCTGCTGTTTCTCTGGCAGCGCGCACTCCGCCGCACACTCAGGTGTGCTTTGAAATCACAGCAGAGCAGACGGATTTTTGAGCTAAGTTAAGCCAGGGATTAAGGACAAATTTACAGCTCATCCAGGTGTGTGTAATAGTATTTATTTCCGACTTGGTGAAAAATGGCAGGATTTTCCTGCGGAAGGCATCTAAACCTTTTGCATCATCTCCTGCTTTCACTCACAAGTGCTTTTGTAAAATCAACCTCACAGGCTTGCCCTCTGTCTCTATTTATGTCATCTACACACCTGACTGTGCAGCATGCATGTCTGTTATGCCTCTTCCTCTGTGCCAACCAGACTTTGATGCATTTTTGACTTTTTTCAGGTGAATCCTCTCCCAACACCCAGAAAATCATTGCAACAGACTCTGCTCACTGGATATTTCTTTCTCTCACTTAGCCTGCTTTTCCTTCACCTCCCATTCTTCCTGCTCTCTACGTCTTGCTCAGAGCCCTTATTAAAAATGGAATAAGTGTGTGCTGCATATTTAAAATGGTCATGGATGGATTTAAACGGCTGATGGTATTTAGTGTCTCCTCAGGGAGCTGCTATGAGCCCTTAAGCTGACTCCTCTGCCTGGAGCCTGACTGACTGGTGAACACACACTAAACCTCTAATAATGGCTTGTGTACACACAGTTAGCCGCTGACGCGTGCACATACGTGCACAAGCCCCCATTATAGCCCACTCTAGTAGTGACGGCGACACAGGTCACGTTTGTTATTGGTGCAATGGAAGCATGCTCATCGCTCAATAACTCATTAGTTTTCCTGCTTTGATTCAGCAGTGTGTAAACGTCTCTAAATGCATCTGAAGACCCTGATTCAGGGTTCAAAGGCATGCCAAAGTGTGTGTAAAGCAGTGTGTATGTGCATGCAAACCTTAGTTTGAATGCTCTCCCTGCAGTCTGTGTCACACTGAGCCTCTTCAGGTCCAACAGCAAGTGTTTCTGTCATGTTGTCTTTCATGCTGGCTTGAATTTGGGCCCCGATCCGCTGCTAAGTGTCCTTCGCTGAAACACTATTGATTACCCCACACAAACATGCTCAGACATAGAGCATAAATTGTGACGATGGGGAACAGCATGCACACACACGGTGATAAACAGACAAGGAGGAGAAGTGCAGGAGCATTTAAGCAGCCTGGGAACAAGAGAAGGAAGAGATTGAGTTTGGTTGTGTCTGAACAATGAGATGAATGGTGCATGAAAGAGCATTTCCATTAGTGAACGTATGCCTGCAGCCACTTTTAGTTTGGAACAATGAGATCAGTGGTATTGCCTTCAATGCATGGTAATATAGAGTTATTCATTATTGATGTTGCAGGGAGTTTTAATGGCAGTTACTCAATGTAATGTTATTTGACGTATATAGAGCAAATCAGTCTTTTATTCCTGACTTGTAAAGGCTTACAGCATGTCTATGAATATTTGCATCTCTGCTCATGCATTTGAAGTGCATCACTGCATAATGATTCAGTTGTACTTTTCCTTGTACAAGTCTGTAAATGGAAACCCACCGAAAGCATCCATGCTCAACATTTTTGTCTTTATTTGCATGTGCTACCCTTCAAAAGGTTGTTATGCTTAAAGTTAAAGAGGAAGAATTAAAGAACAACAGTTTAGCTGTTTCAGGAAGAGAAAATAAAAGCCAGCCGCCAACAGAACCACTTGTTGGTAAAAAATAGAATATGCAACAAAAATACAGTCCAAACCCACCTGTTCTGAGAAGACCTAAGAAGTTTGTTGGAGGACAGTAGTGATGAACATCATGAAGACCAAGGAACACAGCAAACAAGTCAGTTAGAAAGTTCTGGAGAAGTTTAAAACCTGCAGTAGGTACAACATTTAATCATCTGATGGCACAATTTTAAACCTACCAAAAATGCTTAACTCTTAACTGTGAGAGCAAGTAAGGAAAAACTGGAATCTCCTTTAAAAATGGTAAATATGAAAGAAGTTCCTTTGGTCACATGAGATGTAGGCTAAACAGCACTTTTTGGTGTTTCTACGAACCACTGCTCTAACACACCATACTCGCTGTGAAATACGGCAGTGATAGTTTCATGCTGTGGGGATACATTTTACTTGCAAACAAGATGAATTATGCTGAGGTTTGAGGATTTTCAAATGTAAATAAATCTTGCCAGAAAAAAAGAGATGCAGTAGCCTTTATACAGAAATGTTTTGGACCAATGAAATGCAGTGACTGTATGATGTCAACGCGTCAACCAGAGGTGGAAGGCTAAGAAACAAACATGGCTGGTTTCAGCTGAAATAACTACTTTCTTTTGGAAGAGCGAAACGATGCAATTTTGCATTTGTGAATGGGAAAGATGTTACACATTCCTCCCAACCCGATTTGGTAAGGGTTTGATTTGTCAGTTAACAATGTTGAGAATGTGATGATTAAAAACTGCCACTGCTGCTGTGATTGGCTAAAGCTCAATATGGAGGCAGGTTCCACTTGGTGATTCTTTTGCAAATACTTTCCCCCAGAGCCTAACCAGAATCATACTCTATGGAATTTAAAAATAAGCTACACGTATCAATCTGGCTTATGCCGAGTTTAATACTTTTCTTCAGCTGTGACAAAACTGTCCCATTTAAACGATACTAATGATCCTAAACTCAGAGATATATAGAATACATCTCATCAATTGTTCCTAATCTTGTTAGATCAAGCTAAAATGCATTTTTTGGAACAACCTGGTGAAAGTTCAGGCTTAAATCCAATGCATAAATCCAGTTTGATTACACTTACTATGTTTAAAAAAAACAAACTGTTCCAGCCTTTAGTTGTGCAAATAAGTCAGTTGCATCTTTAATTGCAAAAATAGATGGTTAAACAAATAATTAATGGACAGGAATGCAAATTTCTGCCTTGCCTTTCAGGTTTTTTTATTATTTCCCAAAATTAAAAATCTTGTCTAACGTACTTGAGCAAGGCAGTGCAAACAATGCAGGGGAAGTAGGTACTGCAACACTGTAGTGCTTGTTGACAGATGCACATGGATGACCAAACAGAGCACAAAGAAACAAAGCATTCGCAGAAATCAAGAGCTGCAACATTTTTGTTCTTTTCCAAAGCAAATAATGTTTAGATTTTCTTGGAGGCAAGTTGTTTTCCTGCAACGTTATGGGAATCCAAAGCATAAATCACCAGAACTCCATGACAGCCAGCCAATCAAACACATTTAAACAATAATGAAACCATTCCTTGTATCCACACAGATAAATTGAACCTATAAATTCTTTCTTCTCCACCTTCCCATCTCCACTGTTTGCTATTGTGTCCACATCCGGCTCCCAGTGGCCCTGCATAACTAAATGGCAATAGAGGAAAATGTCTTCCTTAATGAGCGTTTGAATTCGGGCTCAGCGAGAGCGCAGTTTTCGGGTGTCTCGACAGCTCGCATTGTTGTGGTTTCTCTCCAGGGGTGTTGGATGAAGAGGAGAGTAAATGAATGTGGAGAGTGCGCAGGGCCATTACGACTCTGTGTGTCATTAATCAGCGGCTGATGAGAGGCCATTTGAGGGAGAGATGGGGCCTATTACGGCGATGGCGCTCTCAGGACTCTGTGTGAGGCTCTTTTTGTCTGCCTAGTTTGAGGTCAACAGTGCAGCAGGTACAAACACAAACAAAGCTAGAGGGGAAATGGATGTTTTCAAAGAAAAACGCAGATAATTCCACACACGTATAATTAGTCATATATGCAATCAAAAGAGTAATATTCAGGCATTTTGCCATTTCTCTTTTGCTGCATATCTTTGGATTCCTCTGGCTTTCAGACCTCATCACATTCTCCTATTCTGTCAGTTCTCTCTGTTCCTCCCTATATGTTTGACACTCCTTTCCCTCCTTCTCCATCTCTCTCGTCCTCTGTGCCTCGTTTCTTTTCTGGCAGGCTTTGTGAGCGACTTGGTGGGAGGGCGACATGACGAGCACTCTCACGAGTCGGTGAGAGTTGAAAGGAGGGAACGAACTAACTCTTCATGCTAGGAGAAAGAAATGGAGGAAGGGTGGTTATTTTTTTCCCTTCTCGTTAAATGTTAGATTTTCGCTCGGCCAGCTGCAGGAAAGAGAGAGCATTGCTTCGTGACTGTAGGGTAGAAATCTAAGAGGATATCAAAGTATTTTGTATAGTGTATGTCGGAGACTGCAGAGTGGTGGGCAAAGAGGTGAGAGTTGCTTTTACCCAGAGGTTATCGGCGGTTAGCAGGGCAGGTAAACATACCATCTGCTCCTGACTGCTTGGCCTCAAGGCCGCAGTGACAGTGGCAGAAGCAGGAGGGGTGGGCGGGGAGTAAAGGAAAAGCAAGCTGAGAAGATTGATAGAGGACCTGAGGGGCCGTTGTGCTAAAATAGGTTGTTGGATATTCTCAAATTGCAACATTTACAGTAGGTTACGGTATTTGTTCAGGGTGAGAGGATTACCGGCTGGAAGTTAGTTTAAATTAGTTCAAATATTCCAGATTTTATGGAAAAAAGCTGACATTTTATTACATTTGGGTGGGTGGATGGATCAATGGATGAATGAATAAGTTGAAGGATGGATGAAAGTGGAAACGGAACTATAATAAAATCAGGAGCAAATGTTTTCATGCAGGATTTGTACTTTTTTTCATGCTTATCCAAACTTTAAAAAATAACAGAATTCTGGTATTCTTCTGTTATTTGTTAGAGGCATATATTCTCATATACTTTTATTTGCAAAGTTTATTTTTCTAGTTTAGGTTTTAGTTTTTTTTTTTTATAAGAATACATGGTCAGCCACAGTTGTATTGACTGCATCCCCAGCACTCGCTGTGTAATTGCTGAAGCCTGAACTACAGAGCAATAAAAGATGTAAGCGGACACATTAGTATAAACAGAATATTGTAAATAACTCAATTACAGTGTGAACTACTTGGTTGTGAGTGGTAACAATGTTGTCCTTGGGCACCGTTGTGGTTAGGTGTTTGTTTATGCAAGCAGAGATAATTATAATGGTAGATAAAAATATCTAGCAGTGCTGCTCCTGACATGGAGTGTATTTGTTTTTAACAAAGAGCAATAAGGTATATTTAATTTAAAACGTGATTCAACACGATGTTATATAGTGAGGTAGGGAGATTTGTTCTCTCCCCCCTCAGGAAGCACTTTCTAGTTTTATATTTCTAAGTGTTGTGGTGATTAGCACTGTTGCAGCTGTAAATAATGAACAAAAGAGAGCTGTAAATAAAAAATGAAAACAAATTGACACGTTGAGGAAAATGTTTTGCCATTAATGTGGAAATAATACTTGTGATGATTCATCTATGTAAATCATGGACAGGTGTAAATTGCTGCCAGCAGGTGATGATTTGAAGTTTCTGCTTCTGTCTGGGAAGGGTTTTGGCTTCAAGCAGTTTGCACGTGTGTTGCTTTCCTTTCTCTTCATTAGAGCTCTCCAGAGACTCCACACAGAGTCATGTATACAGTTCAGATTGACAGATCGAGCTTCACTCACAGCAAGACTGCAAAGAAAAAAGAAATCTCTTTGGTTCTCTGGAATGAATTTTATTCAAAAATTCTATCAGGATCTAAAAGTGAGTGTGATATTTTTCATAATTCACAAATTTACCACATTGGAATATAATAGATTATTTTTTTCCTCGTTGCTGACATAAATCGGCGTCCGTCTGGCATCACAGACAGACTGACAAATGTGAAAATGCAAATGGCACCTCACTTCATTTCATTTCATTTTCTGTGGAGTGATATCAATGGGTGCTAATCAAAATTCATCTGTGTGCTTTTGGAGAGATCTACAATGAAACCTGTGTGTGCCGAGTGATGTACCTCTACATGGCCGTTACATAAAACAGGATAATTGCTCTGGCCCTGAACAAGGCTGTTTGAAGATGTGTTCAAATCAGACTGTGGCTCCCACAGATTCTGCTCAATGAAAACGAATCACCAGCTCCTCAAATTAATGGATTTCCAGTTCATTTATGTTATTATGATAAAATGCAGCATCCTGCTTTAATACGCTGCTCTAAAAAATTAAAACACTTTAGAAATACATCAGATCTCAGTCAGGGGGGGAAAAAAATCAATATGCTGTAAATTCATACTGATATGTTATGGTAATATTACTGGTGATGATTTATTGAAGTCTGTGAGAAACTGAAGCTGAAAAAAACTGATATGGTAGGCAAATGGAATTTGCTGAAATGTAATAACAGCAAACAAAAAAGGTATTCAGTTATTTTTATGTCCCCTACATGCTTGTATGCTTACCAGATGAAATGGTGGCACGCCTCTTATAAGATGGCAGATGGTTACCTGCAGTGTTTCCACTCTAATCCTGAGCAGGGTATCACTGACCTAAACATGATGTCCCACAGTTGTTCTATTGGATTTAGTTCAGGAGGTTGTGGAGGCCAGTCAATCTCATCAATTCTTCCTCCTGGAACTGCCTCCATATTCTTGCCACATGAGGCGGGGCACTATCATGCACCAGGATGGACTAAGAACCCTGCGGCAGGAAATGGTCCAACAATGGGTTTGAGGATTTTTGATGAAAAATACCTAACGGGAGCCTGCATCATCATTAATCATTTAAAAGTCTGTGTGTCCTTGCATCGGTCTACCAACACTGAACCATCATTAAACCATTCTTGCTGACCAGGGTTGCAACATAACCTTCGCAGCAGCTTCTCCAGTCCTTCTCATGTCTGTCATATTAAACTAGAGTGAATCTGTAAACAGAACATGGCGCCACTGCCAGAGCTGCCGGTTCTGAGTTTCTTTGGTAAATGCCAGTTAGGCTCCACAGCGGCATGGTGTTCAAACACCTTCAGGGGGGAACTTGGCCCTCAGGCAACCCCCATGGAATCCATTTCTAATGGTTTGGTGTCCAGCTTGAAGTCACTTTGCATGCCTCTGGCAGTAATCTTTCTGTTCCTCCTGGCACAAAGGAGCAGATTACGGTTGATATGTGCTGATGGGTTAAGGAGGTCTGATAACAAAAGTAATTTCCCTCTGAGATTATTAAAGTATTTCTGATTCTGATAGCCTGTCCAGCTCTCCCAGTGTAACTGTCTGTTTCCTGGACTTTCCTCAGTTCCGCAGTTTCAGATATTGCTGCACTCTCCTGGGGAAGTCTCTCTTTGTGACCTCTGTAATGTTAGGTATGGCTTCATGCTGCCAGAAGTGTCAACGACCCTGATAAAGTACAAAACTACTAAAAAATGTAGTTAAAACATTAGGTTGATACATATCTTATGTAAAATGAACATTTAGGGCAGATAATTTGTCTTGTAGTTCTGGTGGGTGGTTGAGATGATTACCTTTAAACCAAAGCTAAGTGAAAAGACACACTTGAGTGTAAACTTGCCTCCTGTTGGCTCCCTAAACATTGTTTGGGATTGTTATGACCCCTAAAGTATTCTACTTCTACTCTAACAGCTGTAACACCTTCAGAATTGAAATGCTGCTTGAGTTTATTTGAAACCCAACCCAGGCTTCTTTCTATCTAATATAGAGCTATGTACTTGCAGAGATATGCTTTTTTCCTTTTCTTATGCAACAATCCACATTGTTTTGATTTTCTGTGCAGAACAACCTGCTGTGTTTATTAAAAAGAGATGTATTAGCATATGACAGTTTGTTTTCAATAATGAAATATTGCTTTTTCTATATATACTCATTGAAACAGTGAAGGTGGAATAGGTCAAAGTCATCAAATTTCAAGGTTTGCTTTTGTTTTGATAAAATCTTTAACCAACGTTTTTTTATATATATATAGTGCAAATATATATAGTTAACGTTATTAGACCTTGTTCTGTTTTGTCCTTTCATTGTATTGTTCAGATAATATAACTTTAGAACAAGAAACTCAAGAAAACAAGGGTTTAACTTTCTTTCCATGACAGTTAATTTATAAAAGAAAAACATGCAGGTGACATTGCTTTGCATGTAAAATGTCTAGGGAAACATCTAACTTATTGCACCTAATATAATTATCTAGATCATCAGGAACCTAATGCGATATGTCTAACCTTTTAAAGAACATTTAGGGAAGTATTACACCTAGGCTGCCCTTGTTGTCTGTAGGAAACATGTCCTGTGCTTCCCGAGGTCTGTGCTAATCTCATTTCTGTAGCTCTCTGCACACAGGATGCACTGCATTTAAGAAGCCTGAAAAGCAACAAGTTAGTCTAAAGGCATATGGATTTCTCTCTTTTACAAAATACTGCATTGACTCCTAAGTGTGGTAAAATGTAACACTTTAAGAGTTTAAGCTTATAAGGATTGTATTAGGAATGCATATCCTAATTAAAGGCAGATTTGATCTGCATCAAAATCATCAGTTTAAAGCAGATCCAACAGTGAATGCTTTGCACCTCAAGGTATAAAAGTAAGAATGAATTTCAGTTAGTTGAAAGATCTGGTGTATAATTATAAGCTCCACAGCACTTTCAAAAGTAAAAGTTTAGGGATTTAAGTTGCTGTAAAGTTTTAGGACTACTAATGGATTCCAACCAGGACCAGGGGAGTCTCCTTCTCAGTCAGAACCAAACTGCATCTAGTGGAGCCTGGCCAACGGGGAGATTTTTGCAAAATCTGATGAATCCAGTTTGTTTGGGTCATCTGAAAAAAAATGTTGGAGAATAGAGGATCGGAGTCATCCTAATTCAATGCACGTATTTAAAAAAAAAAAAGTGGTCATTGAGGAAAAGCTCCCATCAATAGGAGTTAATTTAATGATCTTCCTTTTTTCTAGCTTGAGCACCGTGTCAGAATTCAAAGGTGAAATAGATGAACGCAGCTCAAAACACAAATAATTAGAATTCATGGTCTGATAGTAATTCAGATCTCACCCCAATATGATAATGTTGTCAGTTATATTTAATGTAGTGAGTTGATGAGCAGATTCCAAGAATGAACCTCCTCACCATCTGTCAGGATTTGGCCTAGAAGCTGATCCCAAGCCTGCATGAGTGAACTGAAGAAGAAATTACTTACTCCTACTCTTATTATTAGAGCTAAAAGGGTAATATTTGTGATTGTTCTTCATTACACTTAACAATAAATAAAAAGGTCTAATAATAGTAGGACGCACAGGTGATTTTCCTAGCTCTTTGTTTGTTAAAGGAACTTTAATTTGTCCAAATATTGATGTGTTGATGTTTCCTGTTGAAAGATTTGCATGTTGAATGGCAATTATTGCAACAAAGTTAAGCAAAGAATTTATTGTACAGTAAAATGTCAGAGCTCATAATTATAGACTGATGCTAAATGAAACCTCCACACGTTGAGTTTCACTTGTATTATGTTCATGTTGGATATGTTACTGCTCTCCCTAATTACTTTTTTTATGCACCGGAGTGCTAAAATGTTTATAAAACATAATGTGTTCGTATAGCTGTAATGACAAACTGACCTGTGCTTTTTTTACTCTTGTGTAAAGTACTTTGTGTGCGGTTGCCTGACGCCCCTCTGTGACGGTACATGTGTTTGCAGAGAAACAGAGTGTTTGTAGTACAACAGATTATTCATGTTCTGAGTGGACAACCACATTTGGCTAATGCACCCCTGCTTTTCTCTGCTGGCTGCAGCCGACCACCTTCTTGCCAGTGTAAAGTGGACTGTAAATATTGACAAAGAAGACAGCAAGGAGGGGGGTACAACGACCTTGTCAGAAAGGGGAAGGAAAGAGTAGAAGATGGAGTGGGGAATGATGGAGGCATACAGAGATGGTGGGGGGGAAGAGGAGAGTTCCTGCCTTCTCCCAAGGCAAATGAGTGTGCTTTGATGCACTGTGGCAGGGAACACACTGTCTCCCCAGAGAAAGAGAAAGGAAGAGCAGCAACACACACCAAGTTCACACAGTATCAACCACAGACCTTTTTAAAATGCCAAAACGCACATGTGCACTTACACAAGACGGTGCACACTCCGAGTCAGGGATGTTAATTTAATCCTCAGACAGTTGAAATGAACAATGTTGATCTCTAGGATCACGTAAGATTAGAAAGGACCAGCCTTTCTGATTTCCCCTGACCAAAGACCCTTACTAAGCCATCTGTCTCTCTCGCACACACAGAGAATCAGAGTCCATCAGGTTTTTACTTCTGTCAGATCGCCTCACCGTGTCCTCCAAGGGCCATTCTGCCGGTCGTGTTTGCCCAAATAACCACAATCAATTTGATCTGATTTGTTTAGAGCTAAAATGAATTATAATGGTGTAGTGGGTGCAGGGAATAGTAAATGACAGTTGCGGTTGAGGGTTTTAGAATTAGAGTGAGAGGTAGCTGCAGCTCCTGCATTAATGGTGAATAATTTAAGAGTGTGCTTGTGTTTAGAGGCTGCAGGGTAGACTCAAGCCAGCTCTCTTGTATCATTAAGCCAGCAGAATTTCTTTCTCCTTTTTTTTCTGATCTTGGTCTTCCCTTTCTCATCATTAGTCAATGCCTCTCTTGTATTACCTTGCAATTATATTCATTGCCTTTAGGGTTTTTAACTGTTCTCATTTTACAAGAAGTTTTATTAGCATAGCTCCTCTCACTTGAAAAGAAATTACAAAAGATTTTACAAAAATACATCAAACGTAAACATCAAAATGATTAAAAATCTGTTGGTACAAATATGTCATACAGTAATCAGTGGAATAGACATGACACAGCAGAGTATGTTAGTGAAACTGGGTTAAATATCCGTAACAATAATGAATGCCAGAAAAACTAAAAGCTTGCAAAACGCTTTTTGGTTTACACCTGGACATCAGTGATCCCAAATTAACAATATTTTGTAAATGAACAGTTTTAAGTTAAGTGCTTGAAATTATGACCAAGAAATATTGAAATGTCAGATTTCTGAAACTAGACTTAACAGCGGATCCAAAGGAACTTCTGTACCTTCTGGTTTCAGTATTTTTGTTTAGCTATGTGACACAGTCAGTGTTTTCTTTCTGCTGGTACTCTGCTGCTAGCTGTTTACGTTTAGTAGCATGAATAGTTGAAAACATGCTTGGTTCTCCTGATTTACTGCAGTACTTCTAAATAAAATACAGTTGCACTCAGAAATTATCCGATGAGTGGAAGTACCCTGTGCTTCAATAATAAATCCAGCTGTTGTGTAATGGTTTCAGAGGTTTGTTTGAGAAGATCGCCAAGACATGGACTTTCACCCAAACTGTCACAAAAAGAGAGCTTTATTAACAGTATAGGCCAAATGTCCATAACTCAACAGAAGCTGCAGAGATCCGGTAATAAAAGTGGCAGCTTCATGATGAGTGGACCTGATTAAGCTTAATGTTGAAAAGAAAGAGGAAGGCAAATGCAAGATATAGATGGAATAAGGTCTGACTGCTTTAATTTTGGATTTAAGATTAAAACTTGCCTCGCATAAATGCCACTAAATCACTATTAACCTACATTTTACTAATTCTCTTCTGCTAAGAATGCAGCCTGTAAAGAGATTCTATCAGGAATTACATCAAAGGAGGTTATTTGTTATTGCTCTATAATGCAGACCAGATATATTGATGGTGATGCAACATATAGTGCAGCTAAATTTGAGACCTAATGTCCAAATCAAAGTCCAGACCTGAATCGAATTGAGAATTTTAAAGTGGTTTGGCAAAGTTATGGTTTTTTTTTTCCTTTACCTGTTAAGCAGTTTGTTTAAGATGTAATAAAAAAAAAGTCAAGAAGGTTTCAGAGGCTTCGAGTAACAAGTGTTTTTACCGAGTGCATTAAAGAGGAGCCATTATAATGCCCCAACAGATGGATGAGCTGTGCGTGTTTTTTACAGTTACCCCCACAATCTAAAGGCCAGGATCTCTATTTTCTGTTAGTGAGCAACGAGATTATGCACACTGTTCTTTATCTTAATCTCTTTCAGAGGCCATCTAATCATTTGGTTCTAATCTCATCTCCTGGCACTCTGCTGGGACCATGATACCCTTGTGTTATTCTGTGCTTTGTGTTGGTTTTGCAACCAGAGTTTCAGCTCAAATTACTGTCGAAACTGGTTTGTTTCAAAATGACATTTAGCTCAAACTTTTAAAAAGGTCTTACCTTTGTTTTGATGCTTCTTACCAAAGAATTAAATTTAAAAAGCAACATAGAAATTAAAATCTTAAATATTAGATTTTTTTTTCTGATCAAACACATTAATAGCTCCAGGGTTATAATGGATTTGTATGATGTTTGAGTTTTTATAAAAAGCATATTTGGGTGTGATTTGTAGGAGGACGACAGGGTCAGAGGCGGGGGTTGACATACACTGAAGGCAATCCCATAACATCAGCATCTCGTGGCCAACCCGGCATCAAGCTTTGGATATTTTTGTCAGCTGTCACTTTCTAAAAACTCCAGCAAACCCATTAGAAACAAATTTAACAGTCAGCTGCAGTGGGATTGTTTTTTTTTTTTTTTTTCAATGGACAGTCATACCGTAATCTTTTAAGCTAAGATCAACCCCACATATATCCTTCTCTTTTTTTAGGGATCGTAAAAAAAAAAAAAAAAAGCTTTTGAGTGCTGTAAAAAACTTGTGTGTTTGTGTGTGTGTTGTTTAGATTTGCAGAACAGGTCAGTGGGGGTAATAAAAACAGGCTTATCTCCTCTCGTTAGGCACACAGCAGATAAGAGATGCAGACAGAGACGCTGCAGATTTGTGCTGTCGTATTACGGAGCCAAACAAACGAATCCTAAATTGAACCAGAGACGGAGCAGGATGACAGGGAGACGGAGAGAGGATGGGAGGGGGAGTTGATGGGAGTGATGGAGAGGAGGGCAAACAAATGCGGTAAAAGCCAGCAGCCCAGTGCTGTGAAGTTGAGGATAGGCCAGCGTGTTTAACTTTAATCCCTTCAGGGAGAGGCGTAAACACGCAGCAACAGAGAACAAGGGATTGAGTGGAAAAGAGAGGGATGTGAGATCTTTGTCTTCTGCTTTCTCCTTCATCCCCTCTCAGTGTGTGATCAGCCAGTCGAAGGCAGCAGCAGGGAAATCCCACTGTACTTATCCAAAGCCAGCCTCTTAATCACAGGCTTCATCTCTCCTGGCTCTACCTGCTGCCTCCTCTTCTCTCCTCTCGCTTCTTCTCTCTGAAATGTCTTTCTTCCTACAATGCTGATGTTTAGACTAATTTGTTTGACTCTTCTTGAAATGGATCCTCTTCTGCCTGCTACTTTTGCCTACTTCTAGTTGCTCTATAACAGACTCCTTTTCCTATTCATTAGAAAATAACTGATCATCTCCTTATACTCAAAAACACTTTTTATTAGAAGATTCAGTGAAGTTGTTGGGGATAGTTTCCTTATCTCTTATAGTGAGATATCCTAACACCTAGTCAGACAAGCTCCTCAATTTATCTGATTTTAGCCTTTTACCACCACTTAAACTGAAAATTATAAACCCTATGGGATAATAATGGTTTCTATCCATCTACCCATGGTGTCACTTTACTAGATATTAAATTGTCCAAAACCCACCAAACTGATTTGATGCATACGTTCAGCAGCATTTGGTAAAGTATTAAAATATTTTTGCACTGAATGGTTTATTTGAAGGATGTAATTTCATTAAATGATCATTTCTAAGTCAAAAGGCAAACATTTCCAAGCTTGAAAGAACAGAAAGTTCTGAATTCCAGTTGGGAAAGTCTTTTTCAGCTTGTTTGTTCTTCAAACTTAATAATACTCGCACAGAAAAACTCTTCATTTGCATGTCTGATTTGTACTGCAGTATCGTACCGATTAGATAACATATTGCTGCAGTGCTTGAAAATTCAAAATGCATAAAGTGAATTGCTAATAGCAGTTATCCTATTTATTAGGCACATCAGCTGGCAGTTTTCGCTGGTCTTCTGCCTTAGAACTAGAGCATGGTTAGTGAGGTTTGACGTCATTCCCAGATTTAACTCGTGCCTGCTTTGGTAAATGACGCTCAGCATGAGTAATCGTCATCACTTCTTCATGGATTCACAGTTGGCTCATTCAGTTTTATATAGGGGACTTCCTGAATCTTTAAAAAAGATCAATGTTCTTAATGATTTCTCTTTTTCTGTGGGTTAAAATCTGTTAACTTTATCTGAGTTAATGCTCCCACCAGTCATACTTTTAACACAGTTAAGAACCATTAGTCCACGCTTCCTCAATGTTTCTGCTGTTTTTAAGCTGACAACATTTGTGTTGACGGCTACAACCAGAGAAAATGTAGAACAACAAACTTTACAATGGCTTCCCTACAAACGTGTTAATGGTAGATTTAATTTTCCATTTATATAGAGTGTGGATGTAGACGCAGAAACAATTGTGGGTGAGATAATTAGACGATATGGAGAAATAATTTGGGTTGGCTTCATGAAGTTCTGGAAAACCGTTTGTATTGAAAAAGGTAATGGAGGATCCCAGGTTGTGTTTGGACTACAGGAACAACTGCTACCCTTCACTGATAATACTGTTGAATTGTGGAAAAAGCAGTTTCATGACCAGACCCCATTCCCTCAATAGAGGAAGATTCAAAGAAATGAGGGTCCGTTTCTCTGGCAACACTAAGAGATAAAAAACAGCAGGAGCAGAGTGGCTTTCCTCTTGGTCTTAGGTCTTTGCAACAAGCAAATGTCTCCATGTTGGTTTCTTGATCACAGATGTTTGTAGGGTGTAGCAATAGGTAAAAGGGTGCAGCTAAGGTCCTATGTGATTAAAAAAAGAGCTGTGGCAAAAAAAAAAAAAACTGATCCAGCTCTCAGGCAGTTATCTCAGTGATCCTAAATTTTGACTTGGGGTGGAGAGGCATGTCTTTTGGGACGAGCTTAGGGTAGACCTGCTCCTCCTCTACGTTGAAAGGAGTCATTGTAGGTGGTTTAGGTCCCTGACATGAATGCCTGCTGGGTGGCTTTCTGTGGAGGCTTTCCAGGCATGTCCTGCTGAGAGAAGAGACGCTCAACCAGACCCAGAACAGACAGGAGGGACAATATAACCCCTCTGACCTGGGAACAGTAAGGTCCACCCACAATGCCCTGGAATGAGTTTATGGAGGGGAGGATGTCTGAGATTTTTTTTTATCCCGGACTGTTACTCCCACAGTCTAATCTCAGATGACCAGAACACAATAGTTTGTCATTTTAACCATAGCTCTAAACATTTAGAGTTTTAGCTATTGCACAATGGCTCAAACTAGCTTTCTTCACCTTTATTTAAACTCACTGCAACTATGCATTTTGTATTGCAGGGAAAAGGGAAAAGTTATTCATCTAAAACATCCCTTTAAACAGAAAAGAAAGGAAAATAGGTAAAAAATGGGGAAAGTAAAATGCTGTTATATAGCTGTGTTCAGGAGTCATCCATGCATCCTTAAGCTCAAGAGATTCTGGTGGTATTTTCATCCCACTGAAGTAGGTCTGCAGTAATTTCAGACATCTTCAGCCAACCATTCAGCCTCATCTCCTTTTCCCGGCACTCCTCCTCCAGCTCTGATATTCCTCCTCTTCTGTGCCCCGTGGGAGAGTGGTGGTCCATGGTTGACTGGCCAGTCGGGCAGGGAAGGCTTTAACACAGGAAGAGGAAAGAGATGCCTTTCAGACCAGATTGTTCTCACATTGATCTGCTCACAGGAACAGACTCCAACTCAAAACTAAATCTGATCTCTGGTCCATTTCTCCATTCATAGTAAAAAAAAAAGAAAGAAATGGAATAGTATGTGATTTGGTGGAAAGAAACAGCCCCCTTTGCCCTGAGGCTCCTGTTCTTTCAGATAAATTGGATGGTCCCTTGAGTCTACTTGTTTTTTGTCTCTGTTTTCTTGTAATTTATGTAGATTGTGCCTCTGAGTGTTCATGTCTGGAAGGGAGAGGCTGGAGGGCAAAGGGCACCAGGCGAAGCTGCAGAGTTCTTGTGTAAATACATCAAGCCAAGTGACGAGAAGGAGGGATACAGAGCCGAGTGTTCATACGTTGTGTTTACTCGGTGTTTGGATGGATCTTAACTGTGCTCGCGTGTCTTGTCCTTGGCCTGAAGTTACACAGGTGTAAACACATCCACCAAACACGCACACACAAAGTCTTCCTCTGAGATTTCATCATAGAAAGACCTAGCTGGTGTTCAGGGCCAGCACAAAGGGCACTACCACCAGTCTCTTCTTTCAGTCACACCTCAGCCCTTTAAACTGAGCCAATTTCCTTCAGCTATTATTTTTTTTCCAATCAGACGTTATTTGAAAGGAAGGAATCACTTTCTACCTGAAACCCGCTGAGTGAAATGACATGGTTGGATAATGACGCTGGCGAGATAAGATGCAGAGAAAAGAAGAGGGCTTCAGTGTCGCTCCAGAAAGACGCTGGGAGCTGAAAGCGAGAAGGTTGGCCTGATGATAAACAGAGACAGAGCTGTAATGAGGAAGCAGCTACAAAGGCTGTATGGAGAAAAGGCAGGTATTTAAAATGCCTTTGGCCAGCAGGTGCTGCCTTAAAGAGACACAGCACCACCATGTGACCAAAACCTTTCACTACATTGAAACGAGATGGAATTTAAAAAAAAAGTGGTTTAATCTGACAGTCTAAGACAGTGAATTTAAAAAATGTTTTGCCCCCAAAGATTTAAATGACAGTAGAAGCGACTTGAACCTATGGCCTAAAGTGGTATCACTAAACACCAGCAGCATCAATGGCTATTTAATCTAATATTTAAACCTAAAACTTGATAAGATTGTATATACCGGTATTAGATTTTAAGACTCTACAGTTCTTCATACATAAACAATGTTCTACTTCCCACCCTTAACTTCTGGATGGCTTTCAATCACAAAACAATCATTTAATTTTTGTTTTTGTTTTTTTGTTTTTCTCAGAAACTTTGACAATTTTTTTAAGAATTAAATGTTTTAACATGTATGTCAATAGTCAAGTTTTCTTTTATCAATGGCATGTTTTATAATAGATGCATTTATTTTAATAATCAATTTTACTCTATCATTTTGTTTCTTGCCATTCTTATTAAAAGCCTTTCTTTCATTGACTCTTTCCATTATCAGTTGATAATCATTAGAACTAAAGCAACTAGTGTGTTCAGGTTGTTTAAATTCTCAAGTAAATCTGTTTTAAAACCAGTCAATGAGGCTTAGGCTTTTGGGTATTAAAACATTACATTTTAATTAAATTCAACCTTTCTTTTTTATGTGGCATTGGACATGTTAAACCGTTTTAAAACCAGCATTAGGCGGAGGTAGTATCTCCAACAGAACTTATCAGGAAATAGCTAATTGAATTAATAATCAACATATAGCTCATGCTGTAACTATTTGGAAAAGTCTTAAAGGTTATTACAAAAGTTAATATTTCTAAATTCATTTTTTTTATTGGATTCATTGAGGGTTAGTGACTTCAAGCTGCTGCTCTGTGCTGCAATTTTTATATGGATTTTTTTCACCTACCATCCTATAAACTGGTACTTTTCAGAGCGTCTTTCAGAGTAATAATTAAAACAAATCATTGGTCCTGACTGCAAACATGGGGCAGGATTAGCTGAGATGTTTCTTTTCCTAATTTCCTGAAAAATGAAAGTCAACAGATGTCTGCATTTCTTGGTGACTTCTCTTTTCTTTATCTTTTTGGAGGGTGGGAAGGGAAATGGTCTTTTTTTCACTGAATTGCCAGGAATAGATATATGTTTGAAATGCCAACATGGATGGATAATATATGTTCATTGATATCACTTTGGGCGAGAAGTTTTCACCATTTGATGAGTGATTTTTGGATAACTTTTCAAAACTTTATGATTGTCCTGTTGCAGTGAACATTTAGTTAATGGAAGTTTTTTTTTTCTTTTCTTTTCTTTTTTTTTTTGAAAAAAAAAAACAGAATTTTGAACTCCAAATTTGATCAGAATAGACCAACACATTGAATCGTGGCTCTGGCTGAAAGAAGCTGCTCTCCCTGTCTTTAATTGGAATTCTCACCTACCAGAAGAAAATACAAAATGAGACACTGTGGATAGCCTGCTGTCAACTTAATATCATTTCAGGCTGGAACACTGAAAATCTCAATTTCAGCTTTCAATTTTTTTAACCAACCCAGTCTCTCTGTTTAAGCACATACCAACCTCCTATACAGTCGTTAAAATACAATATTTAAAAAACATATATATTTTTTCATTTTCTTACTTCTCATTTTCTTATAGTTTTTTAGTTTATTTAAATCAGATTTTTTTTTGCTTTTATCTCAACTAAATATATTTTTCAACTAGCTTATGTTTGTATACTGTTAGAACTGAGTTCAATAACATATAATTTCCTGCTACTTTACCACGCATTTCAGTAAAGTTTTGACATTTTCCAAATGTGTTGATAAGTTTAATATTAGGGAAGTTAAAAAGAAGTGCTCCTGTGAATTACACAGGAGCACTTCTTTTTACACACAAATATTTGATCTGACTGATGAAAGATGGCCTCTTATGACTAAGTGCATCATCACTTCATGAATCTGACAATGAAAATTACAAGCTTGAATGTTTGTTCTTGTCACATTAAATTAGCAGTCTAAGCTTTCTAAAAAACACATTGAACTCTGTTCAACCCATAAACAGACTTTCTCTGCTGTATTAGAAGAACTACTTGTATTCAATCTGTGAGGAGCTTTAGGATTGTTTGTCTCACTGTATTTTTCCTAATGTAATGCTCTCAAAGTGCCATGTGTTGATTGAGCATAGGAACCATTGCATTCAGCTTTTATCAATTGGACTATAAAGCCCATGGAGGAAAACCCACAGGTTTGCTCTGTGCTGCAGAGATCCCGCTGGGTCTTTCTTGGAGGTGATGTAGCAAAAGGTAACGAGTGCTCTGAGAAGACAGGATCATTAGAGTAGCTTCTGAATGAACAAAAGAATGGAAATTATTTTAGGAGATGTTCAAAGTAGTCTATTGTTGGAAAAGAATTGTAATTAGAAGGCTAACGACGCTCAATCATGACCCCTCCAATTACTAAGACGAGAAGTTTGTTCTCATCAGATGAGCCTCAGATCCTCTCTGCCCTTTACCTCCCCCTCATTAGCATAATCCCCCAGGAATACTGAGGATAATGAGTCGAGCTGCACCTTCAGTAAACATGCCTCATCGGTGTGTGCGTGTGTCTGAAAGCGGCTGATGCTCAGCGTGGTCATGGTTCATTAGTCGACTCTCTGCATGATTCCTCTGGTTCTTTTTAATCACCCCTGTGACTCGACACTCTAATCAAGGCCGCTCCTGTACTTCAGCACTAAAGTTATACATATCCGCACAGACATTTCTTCTCCCTTTTCAGTCGCTGAGTGTTTTTTTTCTTCTTCTCTTACATTATTAAGCCACTCATAGTGATGTGAAGTATCGTCTGATATCGTCCTGTCTTGTGCTACATGACATTTCATTAATGGTGATGGTTGTTATATCCGTGCCTTCCAACCTCGCATTGTGGAGTTCAGAAAAGGTCATGCAAATAATGGGAGCCAATAAATGATTATTGAAATAGAAAGTGGTGTGTAGTTCTGGTGTTTGCCTTTCTTATTTCATCATTTAACCTTCTTTTTCTCACCTTTTAATTGTTTTATCACATGCTTCATTTTAATATTTCAGCTGATTCTTTGTAGGGCACAGCGCTGAATAAAGTAGTGGCTCATCTACATTTAAAAACATGAACTTGAGTGAAATCCATTCGGGTTTTAATGTATTTAAGGTTAACACTGCTCTTCTAGTATGGTTCTCTTTCTAGACGGTTTAGAAGAGTTTATTTATAGGAAATGTTTACACATTTCTCCAAAGGTGCAAATATAAGGTCAGACAATGGTGTGAAAAATAAAGGCCTGGCTCACATTTTCACCTGTAAATGATCCCTGAAGTGATCTTTTATGTTTAGTTTGACGCCTGTACATGTGAGGTTCCTACACACCAAACGTGCTCTTACCTGTTTTTATTGATCACAATTACTGCTCTAATGTGCAGCCATCCTGTGCACTAATGGTCTAAGTCCTGCTAATGAAAAACAGTTATGCATGAGGGTCCCCTCTGCACAAAACTCTAGACATACAATGTGATCAAACAATACCATTTTTTCCCGTTCCATCCATTGGAGCGATTTAACTAGGTAATGATTAGCTGTAATAAATGGTAAATAGAAGTGGCAAACAAGCTCAGACCACAGATCAGTAATGGACCAAATTTGAACGAATATGTTTCAATTGGTAAGTTTTATTTGATTTATCTTAGCCAGTGCTATTGATGTTGCAGGCCATCCAGAAACATTAGCCGTCAATCAGCTGATTAGTCATCACATGACTAATCAGCTGTCCTGTTATTAGTCATGTGAGGTTAATATTTTCTACGTCAGAATTTATTTGTTTACTCAGCTCTTAAGTGCTTTTTTTTCCCAAAAAAAGAAAAAAAAAAAAACTTAAGCAAGCATAAAAACCTTTTTGTAAAACTAATTCAAATTGTGGTGTCTCCATCAAGCTCTACCTATACAGTACTTAATGTGCATAAAAACATTGATGGAAGTAGCGTGCCCTGCAGACGGTAAGGCTTAGATGCAGAAAGTTGATGACGCCTTACACACTACAACTCAGCATGCACCTATTACCAAGCAGCTGTGTCTCCCTGTTGCTTCTCTTTTTGCATAACTCCAATAACTGTGTCATAGACTGTCATATTCAGTAGTGAGGAGATTTTCCAACTGGATATATTGCAGAAGGCTTTTATTTTAAACAGAAAATGATAACGAATGTGACCAAAATAATTTTGATGTCTATTACTGCTGATTGTTATTCTTAAGCTTGGTCAGAGAGACATTTTTAGGTGTGCAACATATTTTATGATGCATTAAACTAAAAGAACGGTCAACTTGATGAAATAATTGATTCTGCACTAGTAGAAATATCATCAAAGAAAAGACTCATCTATCAGTTTGTGAGCTTGGATAATGCAAATAGTGCCAGCCTCTGAATTTTTAAAAGCAAAATGCACAGTGAAGGTTTTGAAATAGCCCAGTCAAAGTCTTGACTTGTATCCAGTTGAGATTATGTGGTTTGATCTAAAAGTAATTTTTATGGTCAAATCCCCTCTAATGGGTCTGAATTAAAACTATTCTTAAAGCAGAGTGTGTAAAAACTCCTCAATGGTGACATAAAGGACTAATGACTATAGGGGTGTTTCTTTTTTCATGTACTGCAGGTTGGGTTAGATTGGTTTGCAAAATATTCTGTTAACTCCTGTCAGCTTCTGATGGTAGTACACCTTGTTTTATTGAAAATACGACAAATAAATTAGGGTTTTTTTCATTTTGCATAAAGGTTTTAT
>NW_015150501.1:1777925-1795813 GCF_000732505.1 Cyprinodon variegatus
TTAACTTTTTTATTTTCTTTAGCCCAACTGTTTTTAATATTCTTTTTTGTTTCTGCATTTTTTATTTTATTTTATTTATTTTTAATTTTTTTCCTACGTGCTTTGATTCTGTTTTATTTTCCTATATTTTAATCATGTAAAGCACTTTGCATTGTCTTTGTACTGAATTGTGCTATACAAATAAATTAACCTTGCCTTGCCTTTTAGTTTTCAGACAGAGCCCTGTTCTTAAGATTAAAGGCGTTACAGAAAACCATTTTCCCAAAAATACGAACTATCTGTTCAGCTAAAACAACTTATTTTGTCTCTATATTTATAATCCATTACTAGATTTTAAAAGCAGGGTGATTTTTTTTTTTATATATATCTTTTAAAATGTCTTCTTACTTTACACCTTCCTTTCTATTTTCCAGGTACTCGTCTCCCAGAGAAGGGTCCCACCACAGGCAGCATCATCGGTGGCATCATTGGGGTCATTCTGGTCATAGCCATCATTGGAACAGCCATAGCCATGTACCGCAAACACAAAAACAACAAACTCAACGGAGAGTGAGTATCTGACGGACTGAGCGTGGGCGACTCGGTTTCACCTTACTCCTTTTTTTTATGTCTGTTCTTTGTAAATCTGTTCCCCTCAGATGGCATGGCATATAGCGTGCCTCACATTTCTGTGACTCACTAAACATGACAGCTGGGTGTTTTTTGTTTCAGAGGTCCTCCCAAGTACAAGCCCCCTCCTCCCAAGAAGAACAACAATTCTGCCACCAGGGTGAGGCACTATCGAAAAATGCTTGCAAAGCCAGACACCATCAGACACTGTTGCAGGGGTGTCAGCTAAAAAGACAAAAACATCTTAATGTGAATTGACTTAAGTTTTTGAGGTGTAATGGATAATGTGTTTTGTGTACATTTGCAGTCAGTGACGTCGAATAACGCCAATGTTGCAGAGACCAGACCTATGCATTACTCCACCCAAAGCCCAGAGCCCGTTACGGTGAGAGCATCTTCTGCTTCTTAATGAACACAACTTTAATTCTAACATCACTGGATAACCTTTGAGTTATTTCTAACACACAGAGATGCCTCGTGTGGGCTTCTATTAAATATTAATGACATTATCCAAGGCTTCTACAAAGCATGATTTATTTAGCAAATTTTTTTAGCTTGCTGCCCTTTAGCAGGGAGGTGACTTTGGGATCAACTGTGAACCAATGTACAATATTTTATTAAATGGGGAAGAAAGTTTTGATATCACAAATGGCTGAATTAGTTATACTAAAATCTTAGTAAATAGCGCCACCAAGAGGTAAACAGGGTATGATAGTGGCCACCCTATGAATCAGTGGATGAGCTTAAATTACTTGTGTATTTGAGTACTATTTTCTCCTTTTTTTTCTAGTTTTAAGTTTCCCACTTTTAAAAGTTTTGTACACGACCCCTGTATGGGCATCCTATTAAAGGATTTTTAAGCTCTGACTTGCTGTTACTGAATGAGCATTTTACTTTTTCTGTTTTAAAAAAAGAGAATAAATGACATGGTTCAAATTTAAAGACCTGTTTTTTTCTCTGCATCTGTAGAAATATACATATAGAGTAAAAATGTGGGTCATGTGACGGTGGGATGGTGGCATGCACAGAGGCTTTCCAAACAAAATTTCTTGGAAAAGTTGTTTAAATTCATAAACTTCCACAGTTTAGTTTCAAGACCACTGAAGTACCCACTATAATACATATTTTGATTGAATTGATATGATTTTTTTTCTTTCAAAAACTAAAGAGTAAGAGTACATAATGATTTCTTCACATTATTCACATTTTTTATGTTTTCTTGGATTTTTATTATTTGAAGCACAGATAATGTAAAAATAAACAAATACTTGAAATCATTTAGATTGTGGGCTCTGAATCTATAATCTGTGAAATTTGACTTTTTGAAATTGAATATGGAAATTAACTACCGTAGGTTTTACTTGATATTCAAATGTTTGGTAATTTTTCTGTATTAATACATTTCACTAAAAAGAGTTGGATTATATTTCACTCATGGCTTTACAATACATAATATAGATCCCTAACCTTCTGTTTTTGTAAAAACAATATAAAAATTGCCTGATAATTAACAACTATGTCCACATTTAGAATCTGAGTTTTTCTGTATTATAAAATTAAGCATCCATTTAATTAAATTACATTGTATGCATCAGTAGCCTTCTTGTCGTGTAAAACCACTGACCCACAGTTCCAAGAAGCTCTGAATTGAAGTCATTGCTCCAAAGAACAGAAACCGTCGAACCTGTCTGGCTTATTTCATTTTTTCAAATATGATAATGAAATTACTTGGTCATCCATTATACACATGACAAAATTCCTCTTCTGCTTTTAACCCATCTATAAGTGATCAGGAGCGATCTAAGGGCAAAGGGTCTTGATTGTGTACCCAGACTTGCAGTCTGTGGGCATTAAGTTGGGTACTTTCAGCTTTCTTCATCCCTTCAGGGTTTCTGGTACCAAGACTTTCTGCAGGTCTTTTGCAGTTGTTAAAGGGTGGGGGACCACTTCCATTCCCAGGGATCTAGTAGTAACCAAGCTATGCTTCATGTGTGTTTAGAAGCACTCCTAATCTTTATAATCTTGAGGTTTGAGTCATTTGATGCACAACATATTTTTTTTCCATTCATTATAAGATGTGGTTGTTGTTTTCTTTTTTATTTTTTTATTTTTCATTTGCTTACATTACCTTTGTCATTGGCAGGACCTCGATGGGTACCTGGAAGATGACGTTGATGGGGATCTTGGAGCACACGATGGAGAGCATTACTTCTCTTCTGCCCCTTCAGGTTGGGATGACCCTGTGAACCATGATGTCCCGCCTCCTTACATGCGTACAGACAGTGGCCCCCAGGACTATAACGGGGGCTCTTACATCGGTCGTGGAGAGAGCTTTGTGTCGTCTGCCATGATCGTCTAAGAATCATAAAACTATTGGATGTTTAAAAGGATGATTGGACGCATTTCTGTTTGTGAAAAAAACATGATTTAACTCTTTTTGAGAGTCATATTTTTGGGAATGTGAATATTTTCCGCCATGTTGTCAGCAGTCTGTATTGTGTGTATATATTTGGAGGTGTTGCTTGTTTATGGTGAGCCTGATGCAAACTGTAGTGTACATCTAAGAATGTAAAATACCTGGATATTTGATATTCCAGCATACTTGAACATTTCCAATCTATGTTCAGGTTATCACACTTCTTGTATAAGCCTTTTTATCAGGGAGATGTTTCAGAATATTAAATATTCCTACCTGCTGTGGTTATAGATGTAACTTGGTTAGCAGAAGCCCAATAAATCCTGGTAGCTGCATCTGTTGCTTCTCAGGCCCAGCTGGCATGAAGTCGGTGTGAACCAGGCATCATGTGGAGAAGCCATTAGCTGCAGTTAATCAGGCAATGCCAAGACGAGAGCCACAGACCGTGACGACATTAGGTTTTTAAACTGCTGTCTTATCATGTTTTAACACATTTTCTTGCAGATTTTTTTTCTTTTTCTTGTAGGCTTTTAGATTAAGATGGTCAGACAGCCTTAAAGGAATGTTTTTTGCTTTTGTTTTTTATGCAACAGTCTTTTTACATCCTTCTGTCCGTCCTTAAAGCCATAGAATGAAAAACACTGTTGCTAAATGCATTACCACATGTAAACACTGAAAAACATTTGTATATATATATTTTTTTTATCACTATCTACTTTGTGTGTTCAGTTGAATTTTTTCAAATTTGGATTAAAACCACAAATATGTTGCAAGAAATCTCTAATGAAGGAATGGAGGAGTAGGGATTTTTTTAAGAGGTCAAGGGGTTGACACCAAATGTAATGTGTTAAATATTTTTAACTTATCATCCTTTTTTTGAATTTAATTGAATTTCTTTGCTTGTATGTGCTGGTGCCACAAGGGATTTTCGTATTTTATTTTTTATCTATAACAGGTGATTTTAATGCTTGAAAGCTACTGCTTTAATTCATATTTTACATGCAAATTTATTTTTGAAATTTACTGTTATTGATTCAATAAAAACAAAATTTAAGGTAGCCCAAATAATTTTTCAGCTTTTTGTGTTCATTGCAGCATGACTTGTCACGCCCACGCTTTTTTTGTTTCACGTCTTCGCCACGTGAGGGCAGTATTTACTGAGTGAGGGACACTGCTGAAGAGTCTAGCCATGCTTGTAACCTGCTAATGACTGACACAGAAAACACCCATCTTAGAAGTGTGCTGTTGCTGTTTTGAGTGTCGTTTTGTGCCATTGATCAGGAAATAAAGGAATATGGTGCATGGCGAGGCTACAGTTCACATGCTGCATTAGTACTGCAGTGGCTCAAATTATATGTTGGCGTACTCTTATTCTGGTGCTTTCCTTTATCTTGTCTGACTCATCACTTTCTATCTTTAGCTTCTTTTCCTTTAGTATACCACCCCCACTCCAACACTAGAAAAGGTTTTTTCTGTTTTTCAGATCAAGGTGATCCAGTTTACTCACTTTAACCACACCAAACAATCGCTACAGATGCAGAATTTAGGGATTATGCAGATATCTCTCTAACACCAGTGACTTGTGTGTGTATGTTCTCAGCTCGATGTGTTGCAGCTTATCAGTATTAATTGGTACGGTGTGCTTCTTTGTCCTGAATGAGCCTGGGCCTGCAGATTAGCCCGAGCTGCTGCTGCTGCAAATGAAGGCTAGCTACACACCATGACTCTGCAGTCTGCTACCCCTCTGCCTGCATTCTGGTCACACATGAACAAAAACGCTTCTCCGAAGTACTGAATGCCTAATAGGTCGATTGCTGACATAATGTCTCCTGGAGCTGAAGGCCATTGAGGCTTCCTATTCATTTTCTATGCATGGATGAATAAGGAAACGAAAAGATGGGGAGAGGGAAATATTTCTACTTGTAAGACCTTAATCCCTGTCCAAATATCAAAAGTTGTAATTCCTTTCCACACTTTTTTTTTTGCTTTATTTCTTTGGTCCTTCTTTCTATCTTACAATATTGCCTCTCCTTTGCTCCTTACCCCCTTCAGTCCTTTAATGCATTATTATGTCCTAATGTCCTTCCTTCAGTTCTCTGTAAACTTGTCTGCAGATGTTTTACTTTTTGTCCTCATGTCTTTACTTTCTTATCTTACCTTGCCCTTCATTCTTACCTCTTTTTTTCCTGTTGTATTTTTCACTTTCTTTCTGATCTCCACTTCCTTTTTTTCTTTCATTACTCCTCTTATATTCCTTTCTGTGTCATTCCATCCCTGTTTTCTCTGACTCCCTTACATGTTCTAGTTTGTTCACTTTTCTTCCTTCTGTACTTGCTTTCTTCTATAATGTCCTTCTCTCTTATGTTATTTCCTTAGAGCTAGTGTCACTAGAGTCCTTCAAAGAGGAAATGGAAGACATGAAGCTAAGGTATCAGGTTTTATATGTACAGTATTGCTTCTCTAAGATCAATGCTAATGTCTCTCCTTGGTGTTGCTCTTGTTCAAAGCTGATTTTCAATTTCTGAAAAATGCCTATGTGAAAAAACAGAATATATATTTCTTTTTAGACACACTATGGAGATGATAAATAAAATCCACCAACACTGATTACCTTAAGAACTAATTTAATAAGAATATAGGCTGACCTGTGATCTGAGGCCTATAGATCCAGCTATTTCACAAGGGCTTCAAAGGTTTTTTTGGAAAATATTGATAAACTCTAGAAATCATTATGGAGGAATGTTACAACGTGTGAAGTAAGGTTTTTTTTTAAGTTTAATTTTAAAAAAAGACTCAAAAGTAGACCCGGGGCTTTTGGAAAAACATTCCTCCGCCACTGGAGCAGTGGTCATGCATGCCTGAGGTCAAATTTTCATCAATGATTTGTTATACTTGACATCAATAAATTGTCTTAAAACCTAAAAAGTGTTTTTCTCTTTTCTGCTGCACTCTGAGAACTCTCCAATGTGGATTAAAGAACCAGGTTAAAACAACTTGCTAACTATTAGCCTTTCAATCCACAACTCTGGCCTTTACAGTGGGCCACAAAGTCAGATTTATATTTTGCCTCAGGTCACGAAACAACCTCAGCAAACAGATGATGCTCTGGTCAAATGAGACCATCTTACTCTTTGACTCACATGCAATATGTCATGTGGGGCCAAAACTAACATTATACTAAGCAAACCAATCCTCTTTTATGGAAACATTTTGAAAGCAGAGGCATCATTTTTGGGAAAGTTTTTTTTCAGTAATGACAAGGAAACTGGTCACAGTTGGTGGAAAGATGGACTAGCCAGAAATGGTGAGAAAACCTGGAGAATAAATCTGTAATAGATGAGACTGGTACAAGGGTCTTCTTCCGATCTGAACATAGAAGGGTTGATTCCAGTTTCCACAAGTCAATGCACCCTTGCGCTCAGTTCTTCCCCCTGAGCTGCACATTAGTCTGTGAATATTTGGGCATTTGAGAGACTGATAAAATGAATGTAGCTGTAATGTAAAGTGCTGAGAGTGGTCAGATGACTAGTAAAGCACTTTATATAAACTCAGTCCCTTTATGCTTCATATCCTCAATCCAAAACCATTTGTGGTTTTTCTATTACAAAGTCGATACTTTCTGAAAAGTGTGTTTGCAACTAAATTAGAACTACGGTAACGGATCTCTATGCTTTTTGCACACTGGCTGCAGTGTTTTCATTTCCCATGACTGTCAAAGAATTCAGAGGCTTTTATATGTAACCGAAGGGAACGTTTTTCTGAGAACGCTCAAGGCATATACACCGTTACTAATAGAACTGTTCTGAGTATTTGCCCCATTACAGGATTAGTGGACCTTGTGAATTGGCAGCCAGGTAGCCAAGAGTGAGGAATAAGGCAGAGAATAAAGCTCTCATCCCTTCAGCGCTGCTAAGCCGGTTAAAAATAGAGGTAGAAGAGAAGGGATTGAGAGAATCAGGGTGGACAGAAAAGTTGTGGGAAGGAGCAAATGACTGAGTTGACTCGCAGCAAAGTAGTTGATCAGGCGTTTAGTGAGTGACCTTGTCTACAAGGGAAACAAATGTGTGGCAGCTTGAGACTTTAGCGATCCCTAGTGCTCATGTTTAAGCCACCAGTAACTTGACCTGATGCACAGACTCGTCATGTGTATGACAATGATGAGCCTGTTTGGCTGCATGCTGATGGCTTGGTTGGTGAGTAAAGACCAGATTGATTACAGGCCTGGAAGGAATTAGAGTATATATACATAGATTAAAAGGAGTGCTTGAAAGATGTGGTTCTGAACATTAATTAATAAAAAAAAAAAAATGAAATGACCCCATCTGGTTATTCTGCTTGTACTAGTTTTTAATCTTACTCTTCATAATCTAAAAGCCCTTTTAAATGCCTTGTTTCCCTCCCGTTTTTCCTTCTATTCCTGTAAACATCAGGCCAGGAGGACAGGCTGGGTAAAAGAGCAAGAAGACGAAGGAGGCACAAACGCTGGCACTGTGGTGAGTGTCGCTGTGAAGCTGCGAGCGCAGACATGAAGGCATTCTGGTCTGGAAGGGCACAGCTGATGGTGCAACTGGATGAGGGCTGTGAAACAGGAAGACAGAGAAGCTTCCGGGGATTAAAGGGGAGTGTAAGGTGGAGGGCAGAGAAGGCCAGTGGACAGCTGGAGGAGGCTTTGATCACATCAGATCTGCTGAAATTTGGGCCAATTGTTTCTCTGCATTTGGAACCACTAAATCAGTCAGATAAATACTGCTTTATGAGTCTCAGATCTATCTAGAGCATGTGTAAACTAATAATAGGTTGTGTGCTTATATAAAGGTTATTGAGTTTATATTTAGAAAATATGCATTACGATGTTTAAGAGAGTAAAGCAGGTCTAAAAATATCAGTGAGTGGAATGTGGGTGTTACAATGTTGAGAGACCAAATTATCTGCTTGGCGCTTGTTGCTGTTTCACACATCACAGCAGACAACTGCCCACTGAATGTGGCAACCTTAGCTGTTACAATCCAATCCTTCTCGTTGGCTGCATTTACAAAAAAGAAAATAAAAATCTATTGCAGCTGTAAATGGATCAATTTACAGAACACACATCCTTTTGATTTAGCAACAGTGAATTATAGAAATGTACATACACTTCCTTCTGTAAATTATACAGTGAGAGGGGTTGCCTCATATACAGAAGCTGACAGCCATCTGGGGTTTGATTCCAAACATTTTGATCTAATCTGAAAAAATGACATTCTTTCAAATGGCTTGTGTTAAAAAGCTGCTGTAATGTCTCACATCTTTCTTCCTTTAACTGTTTTAATCACGGCCTCATTAGTGTTGTCCATGACCAATAGTTGCCTAGTTACCAGATTGTCCTGCCTTAGCTGCCCATATGTGCAGCTTCTCCAGAGCCTTCATTGGGATCTCTGATGCTTCAGTCAGTAGCTGGGCTGTTCTAATCGTACATATATTAGCAGGCAGGTGTGTTCACAGACATTTTTAGAGGTAAGTATATAAGCAATAAAAAGGACACCATAACCAAATTACTTTTTAAAATAATAAAACAAAAACACTTTATACATTTCTGCTTGTTTTGACTGTCCTTCGTTGGCATAAAAGAAATATATCAGTATGTACTGTACATAATTACAAATAATTACTAACTGAATCTAGATAAAGCTGAGAACACAGCATAGATTATTTTGTTGTTTTCTAACAGAGTAGAAGCATCATCTGACTGTCAAAATTAATAAAAGACATACATTTCATTTCAAATCAGAACCCTGCTTTCAGAAGTTCATGTTTACAATGGGTCTACTTAAATCAAATCAGCAGCTAAGTGAAACTTATATTTCTCATTGTTGTGCCACTCTATATTATAGATCCTCCTATCTAGCCACCTAGAAGTCGTTTTAATCTGATGTAATTTTAATTAATAATAGGGATATGCCGATATTTTAAAACTCATGTAGCCGATAACCGATATCGATACCGATGTTAAAGCTGGACAAAAATAAGTAGTCATTGAAAATAGCAGTTTTGTTATCCATTTCTGACACAATAATATACTCAAATATATTTTCATATGCTGATATCAAATTGATTTTTAAAAACGCGGTATCAATCTATTTTACTTTCAAAATCTCGTGAAATTTCATCGTTCTGTTACAAACTCTTGTGATATTTTGCAAATTCTTGTGAGATTGTGTTAGTGAAATAGATCAATACCGCTTCAATATATCAACATATAAAAATATGGCAAAATTTCGTGAATTTTCGGGGGATTTCGTAGCATAACGATGACATATAGCAATATTTCATTAGTAAAAGAGATTGATATGGTGTTTTTAAATGGCAATATATCAGCATATGAAGATTGTGAGGGACCCAACTTAAATAAGGACAAAAGGTGTTCAAAATTTGAAAAGGTTCTTCCATTTAATTGTGTGAAAAGGGTTAACAAAGGCTCAAAAGCAATACAAAATAACTTAAATACAGAATCTGGGCCCAACTTAACTGAGGTCAACTGAGGATCCAACTCAAACAAAAAACTGACCTTCAAACAAAGAACTAAAGGCTGCTTAAAAAGGGATGGAGTAACCCAAGTCGACAAAATGAGGGAGGCACAACATAACAAAAGAACCAATAAATACAAAATTAACCATTCTATGAAACAAATAAAGCAAAACTAACTTACTTAACAGAAACAATAAATGAGTATTTAAGTGACAAACTAATTGAAAACTTCTTGAAACAAGTCTCCCCCATCAGTCTTTCAATGATGGTACGCTCCACATTTCCTTCTCCAGCTGGTTTGTATCAGCAGCACCTCAAACAAAAGAACAAGTGGAACTAATATGCTGTCAACTGTTGTTGTTTTATAATACTCTAATGATAATATCCTTCACTGTAGGATTTTTAAAGAACTTATTTGTAAATGGTGGTGGAAAATACGTTTCTGGTCAATAACAAAACTTCAACTCAAAACTTTGCAGCATAACCTTTGTTGGCAATGACAGAGGTCAAACGTTTCCTGTAAGTCCTCACGTTTGTACTTTCTGTAGATGGTGTATTGGCCCATTCCTTCATACAGATCTCTTCCAAAGCTGGGATTTCTTGGGGCTGTTGTTGGGCAACACAGACTTTCAACTCCATCCATTTGTTTTCTGTGAGTTGAAGTCTGAAAACTGGCGAGGCCAGAAATTTGTTTCAGGACTAGCTCTTTAATTGAATGAGTGTTGTGTTTGTTAGGGTTACACTCAGTATTCTGATCTCACTGATAGGAAATTTTGGCTCATGATACGTTCTTCCCTTTACATGAATTGGTTGTCCTGTTCATTTTGCAGAAAAACAGCCCCTCCAACACCATGCTTCACAGTAGGCTGGTTGTTCTTGGGAATAAACTCTTCATTCTTCTTCTTCTTCTGAAAAGGGACAAAAAACTCTATTTCATTTTCTTCACATAATATCCTCCCACCCCTTATCTGGATCATCAGTATGCTCTCTGGCAATAGTGGAAAGTAACAAACTACATTTACTTAATTACTGTACTTAGGTATATTTTAGAATATCTTTACTTGCATGCATGCATTTTGCGTCATGCTTATCCCGAGCGGGGTCGCTGGTGCATATCTCCAGCCGTCCAGGGGCAAGAGGCGGGGTACACCCTGGACAGGTTGCCAGTCCATCGCAGAGCAACATAGAGACAATCAGGACAAACAACCATTCACACACACACCTAAGGAGAATTTACCTAACAGTCATGTTTTTGGACTGTGGGAGGAAGCCGGAGTAACATGCAGAGAACCCACACATGCAAACTCCATGCAGAAAGACCCGGGAATCAAACCCAGACCTTCTTGCCGCATGGCAGCAATACCCACTGCCCCACTGAGCAGCCCAATATCTTTACTTGAGTAATTTTTTGGGGGGGTACTTATAACTTTCACTCCACTACATTTCGAGGATGCTGCTAGCTACGTGTTCCTTTTGGCTCAGCTTTTTAATCTATTTTTTTATGTTGTCTTGCATAGTTAAAATGTACATATACATTTTTTCATAGTTGCTTCTTAAGCATTAGGCAGACAAATTTTTTTCTCTTAGTTCATTTGAGTCTGCATTTGAATTCTAAAGAAAAAACAGAAGATTCAGTTAGAGCTAAAAGCTCATATTGATGTGTGTAGCCCCAGAATGATTTACTTCCTGATTGTCATGTCGAAGTAATTCTGTTGCAGAATCTAACTTGATATCATTCTCAGTAGCTTATAAGAATAAATTCCACAGAGTTCTGTTCTGAGCTACGTTCTAAGCTTTATTAACTTTAATTATAATCTTTCTATATTCTCCTATATTTTCCTGCTGCATTTAATCAGTAAAACAGCGAATCTAAAAAGGGATCAGAATTATTCCACACAATTGTTTTAGATGTACACATTTCTGGCTACAATATTTTCTCAACTAGAAAGAAGGTAAAAATGGAAGTTTTGATTTATAAGATGAATACATTCATTGTGCATTTTGTTGAAATACTTCAATCGATTCTTGCATTCTTCTTTTGTTTAATACTGTTTAACTGTCATGTTTTACTGAATTTAAAGCACTTTGGTCAACTTCTAAAAAATTTTTCTATATTTATAAATTTACACGACATTTTCAGAAAAAAAATCCTGAAAATAATATCTTAGCTTTAAATAAAGCAGAGCTTTTACTTCAGACATCTCAGCTAAACAGAGGGTGCTCAAGTATCTTAAATAGAATAGAAATCCCTTTATTGTCCCATAATGGGAAAATTCTGTTGCAAAAGGATTATTAAAAAAAACGGTCACACAAATGTAGACCTTAGGAAAATGTATAAGAATAACATAATAGTAAAGAAATAAAATACTTCACTGTTAAAATAGCTTCTGATTACAACTTTTTCCAACTCCTCTTTATTGGAGACAAAATTTTATTAATTAGAATCACAGCAAATTATTTCAGTTTTAGCCCTTCTAAATGTCATCAGGTAACTTGGCTACATGTTCATACTCTATCATCCCGAATCCCAAAGACATTTTGAAAAAAACAGAAATTGTAAATCTGAAATTATTTAGTTTCTCCCCCAAGATTACATCTTTTAAACATACTATAATCTTAAACTTTCTGACTGGTGTTATCAACGCTGCGAAATGAAGTTGTGCCAGACTTTGTTCATTTAGAATAATGACTTATGTTATTCTTCATCAATATATAAGAATTTTCTAACCCATTGAGCAAATGTTTGGATCACAATTGGAAGCTTAAAAACCAGATATCAACCTTAGGAACATTAGTCAGCTGAGGGTTATGCCGTTTTTTGATTTGAACTTTTCTTGCCTCTTGAGCTGCTCCCCAGCAGTTTCCATCCTGACCTGCATCCATCACCTCAGGTCATTTGAAAGGCTTCTATTCAAGTATATAAGTGGCTCTAGCGACACAGGCAAAAATATCTATTAGGTAGAGACATGTAAGAAACATGGCAACCAATAAATTCATTAAGCAGCACAAGTAGACTTGAGCTAGTTTAGGTTTTAAATATGATCGTTATCCTGATTACCATCTGGTGTAGCTTCAGCATTCACATTACATCCATCATATATAGTGAACAATTACAGTCTTATTTTGGCTCAAACACATGCTGCTGAATAATAATTTTTCATATTTTTCATATTTCATAAGATATTTTTAGTTAAAGAGGTATTACCGAGTTTTCTACTGATACCGCAGCTGTAGCCAAACCATAGAACTGCAGCACTCTTCTTCTCATTGTCGTACATTACACTTGTACTGTAGTTTTTTGTTGTTTTCTTTTTTTTTTGTTCGCCTAACATGGAGTTGCCATTGGTGTTTGAGTTGACCTGCATCCCAGTCGCTTTTGAATATCCACAAATTCCATCTTGGATATAATACTTTGATTGTTTGCTAGGTTGGACGTCACATCCTCTGAACAGCACAGGAACTTCCAACCTGAAGCACATTCAAGGAAATAGGCCGCAGGCTTATATATGCATGTACGCTGAACTACGGAGGTGTCAGTGTGTTCATCAAATAATGTTTTAGTCTTAAAGGATCAATTAAAAAGACTATTCAAAAAATTTTATTTGAAGTACATTTATTTTAATTCCTGGTACCGGTAATCCTATGCCTATTTCTCAGAATTGTACAACTTTTAGAGAGAAAACACAACTTTTGCTATTTACGTGTAAAAATGTTAACATTCCTCTGTGGTGAATTATGTCAATCAACTATAACCTCAATGAAATAGTTTGTGGGCCTTAGCGATCCTTTGGCATTCACTGCTTGCAAATGCTTATTCATTTATTCACATGTTAATTTAACTGAACAGATGATTAAAAACTTATTTTTTAGTGACTCAGTTCACTAAAGGAAAGACATTATATAGATCAGTAGTACAAAGACAGTGTTTTTCCTAGCTGTTATTTCTGTTAATTGAAATGCTTTTCGGATTACATGTGATGAAAATATATTAAATCAGACCAATAAAAACATTTTATATAGAAGCATTGTCTTAATTAAAACTATGTCTAATACATATTTAAATTTCTTTTTATCCAGACTTCACTGGAATGCAGAATTTATTTAAATATACCATTTATTCATGCCATCATTTAATTAATGTTTTCTTTACAGTTGAATAAGTTTGAAATAGTTGACTAATAACTGGATCTGCAAATGTTGTTGGATCATTTAGATCTTCAGCTCTTAGAGCTGAAAACTTACTGGAGAGATACTGTTGAAGTATAATTCAGAATAAAAAGATCCCATTCACTCCTCCTGGAAAGGTAAATAGCAGCTGTGTTCATGTGTGTCCAATTTTGTGAGCTTACTTGTGCTACATTTAGTCACGATGCTGACTGGTTTTTAATATTTAACGCCTTCAGCTCAGGTTGGATTTTCTGACTCTTCTTTTTGCTGTTAATCATTAGAGCAGAAGGGATGTCAAACGTAGCCTTTTAATATCTTGTCAAGTGTTCCTAACTTTCCCAGAAAATGAAGTTATCCAAAATCAAAACAATTTCCTTCATTATTAACAGCGGGGAGCAGGTTGCAATGACAGAATAACAACCTTCTTTTTGAGTGTTTCGCAACCAGACACAGACAGGCAGCTTTGAAATCAAATGTTCTTCAGCTGACTATTGATCTACACTGTCATACCTCATGTTCTCCAATCAATCTGTCATTCTTATGCTTTAAGTGGTTGTCAACTAATTTAAAGGACATTTACTTCAAAATCAGCAACATAAGATGCCTTTAATCCACTTAAATTATGCACCTCCCTCTTCTTTTTTTTTTTTTAAATCCATCTGTTTCTGGCTTCTAATGCAGACAGCAGGACAGGGCACAAAGAGGCAGGTGCTTGGTCTTTTCACCATGATAAAGATGTGCTCCACCTGAGCAGAAAGTAGAGAAGTAGAGACATTGTATTCAGGAATAACATCTACACCGCAGAAATACGTAAATTAAAAAAATCCTCTTCAGTCTGCAGAATTTAATTTCAAGGACCCCTGGTGGATATTAAGAAAGCCAAGAGAATATTGGCGAGAAATGCTGGTATATTAGAGAAAGAATACAGTTCTAAATGTCAGAAAACAACATCATAGCTAGATGTTTTCAAATTGTGGATGATTCAGCATCCTCCTGTGGGTTGTATTCCATTGTTTTGCTAATCATTTAAAACAATCTTTTCTAGAACCAGGTAAATAGTGAAAAACACTGTCATGACTACAACAGAGTCAGTTCCAGGTACTGTCATCTGCAGCACCTTCATAGGGTCTTAGCGGCCTCAAAGACTTGTAATACTGTAACATTTCAGTCACAAGGCGTCATATTCAGCATGTCTGTGGGCAGGACACGTCATCTGCATCACCTACTGATGGTGGCGCCTCTGTACAGCAGCCTTTCCTCTCTCATTGTGCCCCAAGATAGCTGCAGCTGCAATGTTCGCTAACATCATCATTGTGTAAATGCATGCGTAAATGGGTGAATGACTGATTGTTTATGTCCCCTGACTCAAGACACAAAATAAAGTATGCAGTTTACCATTTCTGGACACCCTCATTTCCTGCATAAAGCCTCACCCTGGGCTGCCATATCCAAGAATGGTCCTGAGCCCCCTGCTGTTCACCCTGATGACACATGACTGCGTCCCCAGGTTAACCACTATTCACATCGTGAAGTTCACTGACGACACTACGACCGTAATGTATAGAATATATACATTACTACAGAGGACTACATAGAGGAGGTGGAGCAGCTGGTGGACTGGAGCAGACACAAAAACCTGATCCTGAATGTGGAGAAAACGAAGGAGATCATCATTGACTTCAGGAAAAATCAACCTAACCATGCTCCACTCCTCATCAACAGCTCAGCTGTAGAGGTGGTCAGCAGCACCAAATTCCTGGGGGTGCACATCACAGATAACCTCACCTGGACTGTAATCACCACCTCACTGGTCAAAAGGGCAATAAAGCGCTTGTACTTCCTGCAGAGGATGAAGAGAAGCCACCTGCCCCCCCCATCCTCACGATCTTCTACAGAAGCACCATAGATGTCTCACTATATGCTTTGGCTGCAGCACCACAGACTGGAAAAAGGTGAGGAATGGTGGGAAGAGACTTTGCAGCATTCAATGCAGGTCCAACAGATTCCAAACACAGCTTCTTCCCCACCGCCATCAGAGAGCTGAACGCTGAAAAAAACTCTAAATCATATCATAGTCTCTGCATCAAACTGACAATATAAATGCGTTTTTTTGCACCATGTTTTTTCTCCCAATTTTTACGGTATATTTGATCACTGCTGCACTTTCAGAACATGGAAATATGATGAGAGCTGTACAAAACGAAATTTTGTTTTGTATAAACCGTGTATACAAAATGACCATAAACTTAGTCTAAGTCTAAGTACAGGCAGCACATTCTGCTGGAGAAGAACATATCTGGCATGTTGTTGCTGCTACTGATAAATCTTAGTCAGAACTAAATTATTTTCACATCTCTGTGGTGAGTAACTGACCCTGCAATTTTAATCCAATATGACTGTTAGATCAAAATCACCCAAAGACAATGTTTGTTACTGTCCAGCATACATGTAAATATAAATAAAGGTAAGATTGAACTTGTTATTGCTGGGGTAAATCTAGGAAAGTTGAATTTGAAGAAAATATTACTTTTTGTTTGACTTTAAACTCGGTTTCCGGTCACCATGATCCGAAGGCAACAGGAGGGTTAATTGGATGTCTTAAATCATTTTCTGTAATTCATTTAACCTATTTTTAACTAAATTGGATGTTTACATGCTAAACATTACGTTTTTTCCTTGCATCCCCACAAAATAAAACAGCTGGATGAACTTCTGCCAACAACTCTAGATTTTTGCCAGAGGTTGTTAAGCTACTCAAGTTAATGAGTTGTGTTTTCTGTGGTCTGCATACAAGTCTCCACAGGTTAGCCTGCCAGGTCACTTTGATCAACCCTGCAGCTGTACCCATGGTTCTCATGGAAACAGCTTTGCAGCTCTTAAATAAGTCAGTTGAATCCACAAATACGCTTGACAGCTGTCAAAAAGAACATTGGCTTTATTCAAGCATTCATTTAATCCAGCTCATTAAATATGGCTGCACATGTAACAGCTTGTCTCTAGTCCGACCATTCTGCTAATGATGTGACTTCCCTTTGGTTTTTAGTTGTAACGCAGCAGTTTAAATGGAGACATGACATTGCTTTGGGATAAGCCAAGAAATGATAGTCTGCCTCAGTTGTTTCTGCTTCAGTTTTACAAGCTGCATGTTTTTGGCATCCATAACCTTGGGAGATATCCTTTCTTTTAGCATCACAGAACGCCTCAGAGGACAAGGAATCAACCAAAAGGCTGTCAGGGTCACAACCGTTTGGGGACACGTTCCCTCCATTTCTCCTCGCCTCATTACTCCATCTGTTCATGAAGCAGCATAGACACATATTTACTCAAGATGTTCCAAATAAAAATACACATGAATGCAATTTAAATCTGATTTTCTCCCAAAACACAAGAGTAGGAAGGAAGGGAAAACAAATACTCTGCATAAAAACAAAATATCCAGCATACTTTTTACTCTGTAAATAGATGCTTTTCTATTTACCTTTTAAATTGAATTGTTTAAATCTAATGTCTAATTCTAGATGTATGGAAATGTCATAAGAGCTGTACAAAACAAAATTTCATTTTGTATAAACTCTGTGTATACAAAAGGACAATAAAGTTTGTCTAAGTCTATGTATGCATAAGTATGTGGCATATTACATTACTTTACATAAATAAAATAATTGAGAATGTGAATAACTATACTATACTATACTATAACCATATATTCTATACATTACAAACCAAAAAGTATACAAAAAGAAATGATAAACTGAAGAATATTAAACACATTTCCTGATCATTGAAAACATGTAAAAGATAAAGAATGATTCTTCTAATAAATACATGCATATATATATATATATATATGTGTGTGTGTGTGTGTGTGTACATACATAATTTATTTGCCTATTTCTAAAGCCATTCTCCTTTTTTTTCAACGGAGTTCAGATTCTTACTTGACTCAAAGAAACAGAAAGTCGTATTCATGAGGAAGGCTGAATGACACAAAAAACACAACACAGTCTTCTGTAAAATTGTGCACACCTCAGACTATTTCATGAAAGTGTTTTTTATTAGTAATTTATGTTAAAGGAGTCAGGAGTCAGATGCATTTTGCCTTTTTTGTCATCACTCATAATATAGTACATACAATTTAAATCCAGCGAGCTTATCAGCTTATTATTAGTGCATGCCAAAGAAAATACATTTA
>NW_015150501.1:1795976-1809192 GCF_000732505.1 Cyprinodon variegatus
TATATATATATATATATAAAAGCAAAGAAGACATTTTTATAAATGAAACCTTTAATTTCTATGGAAAATCAAGAGAAGACTTAAATCCTACAGCTTCATGGCAAAAATAAGGAACTAAGCTAAATAACAAAATGTTATGCAAATGAAGTATGAAACAATGTTTAAAAAAATGCAGGAGATGACCTTTTGCTGCCTCTATAGTTAGAGCAGAGATAGCTTTTAGACAACATCATGTAGAACCAGGGTAACAGACATACTGGATGGCTCCAGGGCTGCAGTTTGTAGGCCCCTATGATAGGCAACACAACTGAATGCTTCATTGTGATGTGGGAGGAAATTAACATCTAGAAATGGACGTTGTTCTAATTGTCTTTAAAACAAAACCGCTCAAAGTAATTCAGATTTGGAGGGCAGCTTCTGTTTCAAGCGTATTTTACATCTAGACTTTGACTGACCCATTTAAACATGTGAATCTGCTTTAATCTAAACCATCACCCTGTAGCTCTGGGTGTATGTTAAACGGCTGTTCTCCTGCTGGATAGTGAACATCTCTCACAATCTCAAGTTGTTTCCAGCTTTTAACATGTTTCTTTGAGGGATGTTCTGTATTTAAGTCCCTTCATCAATACTGTACAAAAGGTAACGGCATTGGCAGCATAATGCCTTTCAGTGGGGATAGTGTGTTCAGATACGTGCAGTGGTGTTTATTTATTTAGTAATTTATTTATTTGTTTTTCCAAGTACACAGTATTTCATGTAGGTTTGTTTTTTCTGATCTAAACAGCTGCTTCCTAATGCTTGCAGAATCTTCTACAAAGCTTATGGCTGTCATGATTCTGAACTTTTTGGTTCTGTTTAAGTTTTCAGTTACACTTTGATTTATGTCATTCAGTGTTTCCTACGTCATTGGTTTCATTTCCATTTTTGTGTCATTCTAGTAGTTTTCTGGTTTTATGAAGTTCTTGTTTACCCTCTGTTGCCCTCTTGTGTCAGTCTCCTTCCCCGAGCTCCCTTCTAAATTACTTTGTCCACACCTGCTCCCAATCAGTTGAAAAGAAAATACCCTGACTTATTGGTTACAGTTGATTACTCTTGTTTTCTTTGATCAGTTATTTTTGGATTTATGCTTCTGTTGCCACGACTCCTTATGAAATTAGCAAGAAACTACCTCAGCCCCCGTCTCCCCTTTTGGGTCCTTTAAAAACCTCCACCCAACCTGACAAAGACAAAATTTAAAACAAATTTCCTATGAATGTTGTCATTGCAGACTGCTGTTGCTCCTCCAGTGACAATGGGGCCGTCCATTGTAACTAATCCATTGTATGTATTACTGTCCATTATTGCTGTCTTTGTTGGCCTGCAGTTCTGGTAGATGTCTTTGTGTTATACTCTAAATCCAGATGATGGGTTAGTGTGTGATGTTTAAATCTTGGCATAATGTTTTAAAACATAAGCTTGCTTTCAACTTCCCTTTAAAAAGTGCTTAAATTTTTTGTTTTAATGTGGTTATACACAAAAGACCTTAAAAAATATGAGAATTACCTGGTAAAACATGAAATAGTATATTTGCAGCTGTAGCATCTTTCATAAATTCTAACAGTTACTTCTGTCCTAAAATGTTGCTGTGTTTTACTCCTTAAGTCTTCCAACAATCAAATATGCCTAAACTAATAGGCTAAAACAGTTTCACGGCTGATGCGTTCAAAATATCATCTGATAAAAAGTCCATGTAGCTGAAACGATTTGCTGCGTTGAAAAATGAGCTCTGGGAGGATGTCTGGCAGGTGCATTTCTGCAGACACAGTACACTGATCTGGAAAAGGAGCCCAAACTCCTCTCCTGACGTTGATATATTTCCAGCACAGTTTGAAAGGGAAATTGGTGGTTGTGGTGTTGCATCTCTCATTAGTTAGCATGCTGCAATGCTGGAGAGAAGAGGCAGGCGCCCTAACCTGTGGTACACTGCTGTGGTCTAGCATTAAGGAAACAAATGGAAATACCTTTGTGATACGTGCTTTTCAAAAACACACATGCACATTTGCTTTCAGCTCCCTTTAACCTGGTATTGCTAAATTAAAATCAGTGCAACCTACTGGCTTTAGAAGTTACCAATCATTCCGTGTTTGATCTAATATCCCTGTAAATCTAGCTGATTTTGTAAATAACATGGTTGTTGTTTTTAAGAACATTAAAGAAAAAAAACTACTTCAAAAAGACCAAAGACCACAGGAGATGGTCGAGAGGAAGCTGTTGAGAAGTAAAAAAAAAAAAAAAAAAAGTTAGATTATGAAGTAGCTTTTGTTATCTCAGAGAGAAAGAGACATCCCTACAGCCATCAATCATTCAACGCAAAATGAAAGGAGTGTGCAACAACCTCAAACCTGCTGGAAATTGATATAATTTTAATTTATGGGATGGAAACCATGGAAACCTCCTGATCCACAGTTCAGGAGGGAATATCTGTAGATATGACAACTACTGGTGGTGTCCAATGCAAAAGCGTAATGGAAGAGAGGTTCAAAAAAAGCCATAACATGTTGTGATTACAGTTAAGCGCAAGCCATGTAGAGTGGACATGAATTATGTGGATGAGATCAAATTTAATATAGCCTGAATGCAAAACAACAGAAAGTGAACGTCCCCCTGAATGCATCACCCCAGTTGTAAGAAATGGCAGAAATATGTTATAGGATTTTTTTTTTCAGCACAGAGAAGCTGATTAGTGTTGATGAAATAATTGAAGGAGCTAAATACAGGGCCTATGAAAATATTTTTAAGCCTAGTTGAATGTTCATCTTTCAGTAATACAAGAGCTAGTGCTACAGTTGAATGGTTTATATCAAATACAGATATTTGAATGTCCTAGTCAAAGACCAAGTGTATGATCATCTAATCTGGCTGCATTTTTGCAAAGAAGAATAACCAGATGTATTAGTATTTAGAGTTACAAAGCATGCAAATATTTAAACACGATACTGTAAATAAGGTTCATGAAGTACTAGCTCTCTGAATGTTATTAAAGATCTTACACATGCTCACAGAATAGAATTCACTTTGGGACCCTGAATCACTGCTCACCCCATACACTAGACACTTTCCAGCAGAGAGATTGTCAAATTGAAATATACCATCTATCATTTTGCATCATATGTTCTTTTAAGCATGGGTAACCCATGAATAACAAGGAATCCAGGAATGACCTCCTTTAATATAGGTTAATTTAATAAAAAAAAAAAAAAAACTAAGATCTATTGTTTCTAACCATTCCCTAGGAGCTTAACTTTTAACCAGATGCATATGTGTAATGATAATGCTTATTTATAACAGACAACATCTAATACCCTTTTAGCCTCTAACTGTAACAAAAGAGGGAACACAAGATGCAGTGAATGTCACAATGGGGTGGAGGTTTGAAGGAGGACCCCAATGCAGACAAAAAAGGTGAGGGTGGTTACATGCAGATTTTAATAACAAAAAGGGTAAAATAAGAAAAAAATCCAAAAACATAAATCCACACAATTCAAAAAATGCTGAAAACCAGGAATACTCACAACAAGAAGGGTGACAAACCAGCAAAGAGTGACTGAACAGGAGGAGAGTATATGGCAGAGAGAAATAAAGACAGGGCTAATTAGCAGATTGGGAGCAGGTGTAAACAGAGGCAGCAAGGGAGCTAGGGAAAAGGAGACTGACACAAGAGGGCAAACAATAAATATCTAAGAACTCAAATACAATAAAAATAACTAGAACACAAAAATGGAAATAAGACAAATGAACTCAGAGATAAAACTTGAACAGAACCAAAACCATGACAGTGAGGAACCCGTTAAAAAAGACATCTAGTCCAACCAGAGGAAGCAGGTCTGGGAGAGTCAGTAACAAGCACAGAGCAGCCCCTTTCTGCCAGAGCAGTGCTCAAGATAAGGGCATGAATGCACATCCAGTGGACAGGCCTAGAGGCCAGATGATATAGAAACACACACACAAGCATACAGAAGCTGCACTTGACACAAACAAGAAAAATAATCTTCTAAAATTAGCACTCTTAGTACAGAGGCATTATATTTTGTTTCTGCAAGCCCATACATTTTAGCTGTGCTTGAGTAAATAGACTGCATAGAGGAGGAGTTGCAAGGGCGATGTGGGAATTCATTTGAGGTAAAATATTGCTGAGGTTGCCTGACTATCACACTGTTACAGTGGTACTCTATCACCCTGACTTATTGGGTACAGCTGGAGCTGGACCCAGTTACAGACAAACTGGGTCGCATGTTCCAGGCACAAAAACACTGACAAGTAACAACATATTGAAATATATTGTGGCACGCTTCTACTGCCTTAAATGTATTCCTATATGTTGATCTAACTGAATGAACATAGATTAATGGACAAAGGCAGGATATGCTACATGCCTGGTCTGGATCACCCTAAAGAAGCTCCTGCTCAGTGTTCCTCTAAATATTTTACCTTCTGACTTCGAAAAATGGAAGAATAGGTTAAATTAGACAATGCATCTGGTCGGCCCGCAGCACTTGTTTTTGGGGTCGAGCCATTTCATGGTACCTTTGCAGTTCTGCTCTTAGAGACAATGCAAGTTTTTGTACCACCCTCCTTAGGAACATTTGAGATCATTTAGATTAATTTCTAATAATCTACTCATGGTCTATTTTAAGAAAACGATGTTATTATAAACAACGTTTACCAGCTGGAGGCCATTTAATACACTCGGAGTCATTTGTCAAAACACATAAGAAATAAAACAGACACAAATCTGTGGTAATATAAAAACCTTAGATATAATACCCACAGCATGATTCTGCCACAACCATCTGACACCTGTTTGATGCGTTTCCTCTGATGGTTTGTGACTGACTTCTAATGGTTTTCTTTTAACCAAAGGCTTTCATTTTGCGACTCCTCTACAGAGGAGAGATTTAGGAAGCTCACCACATGCTAACAGATACTTCCCCCAGAGCAGCAGGTCTCTGCAGCTTTTCTAGCCTTCCTTAGATGTTGAGGTGGCCATTGACCCCTCGGTTTTAAAATTAATCAAAACACAAGATAAAAGTACTTCAAGGATTTGAATTAATCAGCTCTTCATGAACCACAAATGCCCAAAACCTCCCTCTTTATTTAATCCTAAAACACTGGTTAAAATCTGACCTTTGTGGGGTTGGGTCCAGTTGCGAGCCTTTTATTATTATTAGCGGTTTTAAAACAATAACTTCTTCCCAGACTGAAATGCTTTTACTTCACTAATGCCCTCAACTATCTGACATCATTCTTTTTATTCAAACCTGAATCCTATGTCAGGGATTATTTTTCCCTTATTTGTGAAAAAAACAACATCCCCAGATATGCTTGACATGCATGCAAAATTCAGTTTAGAGTCACTTGAAGAATTCACATCGTCATGCAAAAAGAACATTCACAAAATTGAAGCTATGAATCATATTTTTGGTGAAAAAGGAGGCAAAGGGAAGAAAGCTAGTCATTCAGACTAGCATGTTTCTGAGGAGTATGATGATGTCAAATATCAACGAGAGGACGCAGACAGATCTGATGAAGACATCAGTGATGCAGAAACTGCTCTCATCCCGGCTGAAGCCTTTAACTCTCTGGCTTAAGAGTGGCTCCTGACATACAGGGTAGGGAAGCTGCTTAAGTTGGGATCAAATTTAGTTCAGGGGTCAAAAGATTCACTGTGACAAGAATAGGCAACATCAGGACACATTTATATTTTTTCATGCCATTCTACCAGAAAAGTACCTAGAAAGATAAATAGTCCATTGCTAGAAATGGATTGATTTAGGTAAAGAATACCTGGAAGTCTGTATTGGTGTTGTTCTTTACAGCTGCCCACTAAAATCTTGGCAGGAGAAAGGCAGTTTATAAATCCCTTTATTGATCTCATAATGGAGAAACTCAATCTCTGCATTTAACCCATCCCCTTGGGAAGCACTGGGCGGCCATTGTGTGGACCTTGGGGAGCAGTGAGGTTAAGGGTCTTGCTCAAGAACCCAGAGTGGAGGCTGTTAGTTGCAACTTTCCCCGAGCACAAGCACTCTGCTCTAACCTCTTGGCCAACACTTCTCCATTTACATTCACCATTATCTTTAGGACTTGCTCTTACAGACACTTTACTGTTTAATATTTTCTAAAGTATAAGTTTGATACTTCTGTTGACATTTACCCAAAATGCTAATTATTCGTCTAAAGGGGTAATCATACTGCACTTCAATAAAAATAAAGGTTATAGGTAAAGAAAGTTCAGGAGATGACAAATGGTTATGTTCCTTAAAATCTTTTCTGTTTATCCACAATGCATTTGTGTTCTGGTCCACATCCACCAAGGTGGAACTCCTCCAAAAACCAAATGACAGATATTTTTTGAGGATCTAGAAAATTCCCTTGGTAGTTCACATGTCGAGTAAAGAAAGCAAGTGCTGCAGGATCCAGCTGCAATGGTATGTGTCAGACAGCTGCAGAGGGCACCTATCTCTCCATCCTAGTTATTAGTAAGGCCCATAACACCTCACATGCCTCCCTTGCCTAAAAATCAGCAAGAACAGCCACATGCTTAACCACACTGAGCTGCCCTGATTCTGAAAGGAAGAGGTCTGTAACAGAAAATTAACCCTAATAACAAGCACATTGTGCTTCAATTGCTAACATCTAAGCTAAGGGCAAATTAAAAGATGAATATTTTATTGTAATTCAATTCAGTTTATTTATATAGCACCAATTCACATGTCATCTAATGACACTTTAATGAGAAAATTAAATCAAATCTTACAGTCATATGGTTCAAGTTGTCTTTTTAAGGAAAACCAGATGATTGTATCGAGTCATTGACTTAGCAGGATTCGCTCCACCTGAATGAGCACATGGCAACAGCATTTTCTAGTTGACTGTGCAGCAGTCCCTAACACAGAGCATGCATGTTAGGATAGTGGAGAGGAAAAACTCTTTTTAAAGAGGAAGATAACTATATTCCTAAATGGCATTCTGTCGAGGCCGTATAGGAATTAGAGAAGATAGAAACAAACAAACAAAAGAAACATAGAAGCACAGATTTATAAATAAATGGACTGTCTAGGAGAGAAACAGTTAAGCAGACAAGCTCTGATCTGAATTTCATGTAAAAACAATATTAAAAGAACACATATAGACACCGTAAAAGCTGAGCCCATAGCTATGTCCAGGAGAGACAGGATTAAACATTGAAAAACAGGCCCACCACTATCACCTAAATAAAGATGTTGACTGCAGCAGCCAAGCTGATGCCTCCCTTCAGGGTCATATCACAGTTAGAGTGCCAGACCAGATTAATCTACTACAAAGAGAAAATAAAAACAGAGAATAAAAAATACTTCTCTCTTTAGCATTTACATAATAACTTTGGTGGAAGTGCTACCTGATCAGTTAATAGACTGGTTACTGCAGTTTGTTTAATCCTGCAAATCTCAGTTTTTTAAACTTCATACAAGAGATCTTCCTGTTGTTGGGTCAACATTTTCCTTTCTGTGACCTTTTCTTTAACAAACAGGGAAAGAACTTAATCTTCTTTCTTGCTTTCTTTGCTTAATCTTCCCCATAAATTAAGTCTGCATCTTAATTTTTACGTTTTGACTCTTACTCTGCTGTTTCATCCTTTGCAAAGCGCTTCTTATGCAATGCGGGAAAGTGAAATGCTGTCAATTTAATCTGGGTGACGTCTGCATGTGTGTCACTGAGTCGGAAAGAGAAAGAGAGAGAGAGAGAGAGAGGTGGAGTTTGGCAGAACTGGCTGAACTTTAAATCCTCTTATGCTCCTAAAACGAAATATCTCTCATTCATCTGTCTGCTGCCTGTCTGCATCTCCTCATTATTCCACCTCTGTGTCTGTTTCATGTAGTAGTAAATTGCTTTTGTGGTTCAAATGAATAGAGCTGATATCTTGCTACGTTTTTTATTTTTTCTCTCAGATTTCCTCCCACCTTCCAGTACTCAGTGTTCCAGCCCTTCGTTCCCTCTCTTACTCAACACCTCTGAGTCTTCTCGCCTCTCTCCATCCCTTGGCCCCCCTGCAAGGTCATTCCCAAGGACGCTCCCAGCATCCCCCTGTCTGATTGGCCGATGGGCATTAAAGGGCCGGTTCCCCCGTGGTGCACATGGCTCCACTTCAGCTCTGCCACAAAGCTGTCACTGTTCCCATCACTCCTTAGGCTGATTACTGTACTCCCTTCACACACCTACAAATGACTCACATGCAGTTATCAGTTCATCCAGCACTCCAGGGAACACAGGAAGCTGACATTATTTCTTACATGCTCACAATCTAGTTTCCAAAATCAGGTTGGGGTTGCTTCCTCTCACCACACGACAGGTTACCTCTCACGATGACTAAATATGCTGGGCTGCAAATATGTCCCAGTGTGCAGGGCCAGAAAAAAACACTTGACCCATACTGACAATAAAACTAGCATTGTGTGAAGTGAGCAGATATTTCCTCAGAATAAGTGGCACACTATAAGCAGAGACAGTCAGCAAAATGGCCACAACACAGAACAGATTGAGTAAAATGTGTCGTCTGGACTGAAACATGATTTCAGGGTGGCTGGTAAAATATAATAAGAGAAAAGTGATGAAAGGATCCGGGATAAAAAAGCCGAGGCACCTTTTAATAGGTTTTCTAGACTGCCCATGCTTAGTGAAAAGCCTTTCTGCTAATCTGCTAAGTTATAATAACATCCAAAAGCACTTTTCTCTTCATCCTGAGGACCTCATTTACAAAGCAATGTAACGCTGGGGTATTTGATGAAAACCACTTTAAGCATTTTGTCGCAACACAGAAATAAATTAGAGAAAAACTCATTCAGACACGTGGAAATGTTGGCCTCCATAACTGCTGGCATAAAAGGTTAGAAATAAGAAACAATTCATTTATGCTTTTGCAGTTGCATAATCTATTTTTTCTCAATATTTCAGTTTCCACCATTTTATTAGATCATTATCTTACTGGTGCTGTGATGGACAAGCCACCTGTCTAGGATAAACCCCACCCAAATATCTCCCCAAATGATGACCTGTTTATTCTTATTTAAATAAACCAGACCAACACATCTTTATTTGAAATGTCTAGACTCTGTTTTTATATTTGAAATAAACAGAGAGGTGCAGACCTATGGAAATATACATTCTCCTCTGTACATAATTTGCAGAGATTTCCTACATATTCCTTCTTTACACCAACAACAAAACTACTTACTAAATAAAACTATTTAAGATATTTAGTTATTATATTAAGTTATGTTTTTTTCCATACAACTTCTGCCTCTATTACAGTTTTTCACTGGCGTTCTCAGAAAAAATTTGATGTCAGTTTTTCTGTATTCTTTCAAACAAGCAATAAAACAGGCTAACAAATTCAGAAAACAGCTGCACTGAGGGCGTCTCATCGAGAGAAAAAAACTCAGCAAAGAACATGTGAAAGCAATCAGGGCATAGATTGCAACAGATAATGAGGAGAGTGGCTCTTAAAAGCCACAAATGGTGCAAACTGTTTTGTGTTTCCTAATGCCTTTTGTACAGATACTTGCATCCATGAAACATCTTAGATCACATTAAGCTGTTTTTTTTGGAGGCAATTGTTGCAGGAAGGATTCATCCTTTATTACATTCAGTTCTTACAGTGAGAACAACAAAACCATCGGATTTCTAGCTCATCACTCCATGCACCTCTCCACCAAGGTCTATGAAATTATTGCTTGTAGTTTTTTTATTTTTTTATTTTTTGTAATAATAAAAACACTCAAACCGTCATATGGGACTGAATTCATTCTTTCTTGCCAAAGGTAATAAAGTTTTACAATCACATAGAGAAATGAAAAAATCTATCTTGAAAACAGACTAAAAACTGAACCTTTTCCAAAAGATGAGCTTACTTCATTAGAGGGAGATTTTAATCAGATATCATAAATATATTGGTCACTTTTAGTAATAACGGAACAGGTTGACGTTATTTTTATAAACACTTCAAAAGATTGGTTTAAACAAGAAGAAAGTAGATCACAGAAGCAGATTTGGGAAGAATGTTAAATTAGAATTCCTGCTTTAAAAGCTTGATGCAGAGTTTAAGGAGTTTTATTGCTATGAATGAAAGGTTTAAGAGCAGACATCATAATAGTATTTCTGGGTTTAATGGCCATTATTACACGCTATATTTGCTTTTTGACAATAAGGAGAATAAATGTCTGCTTTGTAATGCCCCCTCAAACTTTCAAAGGCAATTTGAAAAGCTCTTTGCATTCGTTTTTATCACAGTCTCATTCATATGTCTGTTTATAAAATTACTACTTCCTGAACACTGATGGATTTTCAACAAAATGCTTTCTTCCTATAATGTAAGGTAAATAGGGATGATCTAGCTCAGATCAATAACAACTTTTCATGAGTAACATGATGTTCTGACTTATTTTGTGAGTGTTTTTCAGCTGATATGAGGTATAAGGCAGATATTAGCTGCAGTGGCTGAGGTGATTTAAGAGGATGAAGGGAATCAGAAAGAGGAGGTAACAGGGACGATAGAAATAGGACAGGTCATAAATTCAAACTAGATAGACATCTGGAGCTACAAGGGAGAAGACTTGTATATAATTTACAGGTTATATGTTCAAATAGGCTTCAGGGCTGTGCAGATATGTGAATCAGTTCATTAATTTTTGTGAAGAGCATCCTAAGAAACAAAAGAAGTCTCCAAAATAATAATAATTTAACTTTATTGATCTCACAATGGAGAAATTTACCTCTGCATCTAACCCATCCCCTTAAGGAGCAGTGGGCTGCCATCATGGAGCCTCCGGGGAGCAGTGTGGGGTTATCAGTCTCGCTCAGAGAGGATGTCTGTTGGAGTGGGTTTTCGAACTCACAACCTCAGGATTCCAAGCTCTATGCCCTAACCACTAGGCTGCCACTCCTGTAAAATCGTCTTAGTTGTTGTCATGACTAAAGAAAATTAATCATTACTGTGAATAGTAGATAAAAAATGATGTCTTGCACCTTTTTTTCAGCAATTGTTAGGGGATCAGCATCAGTGGCCAACCTGAATTTAGCAGTTCTTGATAAAGAAGCACCTAAAATCCTACGTGGGCCACAAATGGCCACCAGGTCGCACTTGAATGGACTTTTGCTAAAAGGTTAGGCTGAACTTTGAACTATTTAATGTCAGAACTAGCCCTGTTTTAAACTGGGAATGTTTCTCTATCTTTATGATGCTGTTTGTTTGCTAAGGCTTTCTAAAAGAAAACATTTAAATTGCTTTATTTTTAAGATGAACCTACATACTGGTGGACTCTTTTCACCAATGAAGTGATTTCTGAAGGCACAGGTAAAAGAAAATTTTCAGATATGTATTGTAAACCTGTGTTAGTCTGTGTAATAGTATTCTAAGAATCGACATGAGGTTTAGGACAAAATGAGGAAAAGATGGTGAAATACATCTCAGAATATTAATGTGTGATTACAGATTTATCTGTGGGAGAAAAATAGCTAATTTTTCATTTGAAAAATCAAAATCTTTCTCTGGCCTTAATTTTTTCAGTGTCTGTTTTCGACAAACACCCATTCTTTAAAGAGATACCAGCCTTTTTGCCTTCTTCACAAGCCTACCTACAAACCATCTTACCTATGACCCCTTTGCTCATGATGATAACCAAACCACCACTAACAGTCCTGTTTCACTAAATCCTAGAGGAATTTTCCACCAGCCGCCCAGTTCTGTCCTCCTTCATCTTTGTCTCACTTATTTCTTCCTCGCCCCACCCTCCTCCTTTCCCTCCACCTCTCTTCACATGCTTCGTTTCTGTCATCTTCTTTAAACCCATCTGCCTTTCAATCATCTCTCTGCTGCCATGTCAGCTCCCACATCATTGTCTTCCCCTCCTCTCTTTTCCTCTCTTTCGGTCTCTTTTCCTCACATCTCCCTGTCCTGGACTTTGAGAGTGGAACACAGATTATGTCAGACGTTTATAAAACCGGATTAGCTAGGATCACCTTCACACATGCACGCGCACATAGACGCAAAGAGACTAATGACTCCATGGATCCCTGTTTATAAACCTCAATTGTAGCTGTTTATAGGTTCACTTTATATGTGCTGAATGGTTTTGGACAACAGGCGGTCGTTTATTTAAATGTTGAAAATTCAGATCCATATCCTGGACTTATGGATTCTATTTGAATAGTGTTCTTGGTTTTAGCCCTTAATGTTAGTGTAAGACTTTGTTTTACTTCACTGTAACCTTCTTTATAGTTTATTTATATTTCCTATAGGTATTAATGTTCACGAAAGCATGAACAGACAGATAGATAAATAGATCATTGAAGATCCAGCGATGATACAAATGAATGCTCAATATTTTCAATTAATTTGTCATAATATTAAATCAACATGTATTTTTTTTTTTTTTTTTACAGAAGTCTAAATCAAATATAGCGTGAGAACTGACATTTCAAGCAGTAGGAGCGGGATTTCAATAAGTCTATTCTTTTTTTATGTACACTGTGGCTTATCACAAATTAGAGAGCAAATTTGCAATGCAAAATTGAAATACAGCACATGAAATATAAACTGCCTGTTCTCAATGTAGTATTTTATTTTGCAATTCTGTCTTTTTTATTCTTTTTTTAAAAAATATCTCATGAATGCAATGTGATTCAGCACATTTTTTTAAATCCAAATTTGAATGAATGATATTTACTGTTTAATTAGGCATTATATGAAAAGCTATCAGGATTATGTAATTAATGTTTATATTTTTTAAGTAAAACTAAGATCTGTTTACTAATTATTTAAGAAAAAAAAAAAAAAGCAAATATAAGGAAATAAAAACCCAAATTGTAGTAATGGCACATCTAAATAGCTTAGAATCTTTGAAATTACTGTTTAAAATAACAATTGCATTTATAAATATCTGGAGTAGTATAAAGAATATGTAAGAAGGAAAAACCAAACAGAACCATCCAAGTGAGGAGCTTGTAAAATTGTCTTTAAGCCAGGTTTTTTTTCCCCAGCATCACCTGACTTCAATCATTTCTGTGGGAGTAAATCTCATTAAGGGAATTTTTTTAAATGCCACACAGGAAAACCTGATTTCTTTTGCTCTGGAGAAACTGATAACCAATAATCTATCTATATACAGATATATATATATATATATATATATATATATATATA
>NW_015150501.1:1809232-1826852 GCF_000732505.1 Cyprinodon variegatus
AGAGAGAGAGAGAGAGAGAGAGATAAAATACTTGAGTTTCCGGACTATATTTGGCATAAGGACACACGGACACATTCTGTTCTATTTCAGTCTGACATAGGCATATTTTCCTAAAACCTACGCAGACGAATGACTTCTGAATCTTGTGACATACGACTCATCCACAGCTCTGACTCATTAACTACATGGTGCGGGCAAACTCTTCCGTACCCCAGACCATTTCTATTCTTATGTCTACTGCAACACATGTGAATGAGCTTTTCTCCAGAACACCATTCTTTTGCTGTGCTGATTTTCAAGTCAAAAAATAAGCCCCTATAAGGAATAATGTGAAACATTGTGTCCAACATCAAACCTATTTCCTTGCATTTAAATCAGTTGGGGAGCAATCATCTTCTTGTTCTTTTCCCTCTTCCTTACCTCTTTCTCCCTCTCCCTGCATCCCCTTTTATCCAACCCCCCTCAATTTCTGACTCAGCAGAAGTCAGAGGCAAGGTCATCTAACTGTTTTTTTCTCCGAAGCTGGAGAATTGGGGGATTTTTCTGCCCTTCATTCCTGCACTAGAGGAGGGTAAGCACTGCACAGTGGAGTGGCTGATAAAAGGGGGTACAACATGAAGGCATGACAGAGCTAAGGTGATGTTGATGCAGGCAGCCATTTTGGTTTGGAATGAGACGATGATGAAAGAGCTTTATTAACAACACTGTTTCATAACACATGTGAGCACCACTCTGCATTTAGATTAAACTATTATCCAATAGTGTTTGTAAATTATCTGAACAGGACAACTGATTTAACAGTCGTCCAACACAAAAAAACAGTCTTTATGGACTTAATGGAAAAAAATAAATAGGATCTGAAATTCACTTTAACATCAGAGTTAATAAGACCTCTTTTCTGACTTCCCAATATTGTACTGCAATGCACCTCGGGCTTTTTAATTTAAAGTTTTAATTAAAGATATAGCCGAGGATGTTCTTTTTCCAGGTGGATCATCAAAAATAAGTGTTCCTCCTAACTGTAATCATTCTAGTGATATGTTTACGTAAGGCCGTCCTACGTGCTCATCCACATTTTCAATTACAGGCGGTGAGTCTGACATAGTTGAAAAACTACAAATTCTTTTGGAAAGTAAGCTTGCATGAGCGATGCGACCAGCAATTTTTAATAAACAAAGTGCACAAAAAAATCGGCTCATGCATGCTCTCACACGCATTTGATAGGTTTTCCCACTCGGGTACAGAGTTGTGCATGTGTTGTTTTAAAAAAAAAAATGTATACCTTTAAAAAAATTATTTACTAATTGGGGAGATTTAAAAAGCTGCCTTTATTTGTTGCAATATCTTTTTTTAATTCAGTTTTCAGGCACTGTGTTCCATTCAAAATGTACTTTCACCATGTGTGGGTTGAAATTATGAAATTAAGTTAAATTATCATAATGTAGAAGAGAAATAAAACGGCTTCTATGCACTGGTAAACTTGTATTTGTTGTTTAGCAGCCAGGGACAGATTTGAAAAGGGTAAAATCTCATTTTAATGCTTAATATAGAGTCAAGTCTAGCATATAGATAACATTTTCATTAATGTGGTGTAAAGGAAAGCTCTGCGTTTAAACCATGAAGCTTTCACCCCCCGATTCTTTCCTGAGAAGAGATCACTCAGGAAAAACTCTTTCAGTAACACTTCATAATGTATATGTATTAAATAACAATGAGACATGACAACAGATTTAGACAGAAATTGAACATTTTACTCAGACCAGAGAATTTGATTAGGGTTACAGATGGCAGAGCTTACCAATCGGGCTTGCTTCTTGTTAAAGTCGGCCCAGAATCATATTTCAAGAAGCAATTTATACAACTCTAGTATGCCACATGATCATCACATTATACACGTCTGTAAATGAGGAGACATCCATGGCTCCAGCCTTATCAAAATATTACACAGTGTTCTAGATCAAGGTCGCTGCTCTCATTCCATTCCCAAATCTTTGTCACGTACATAATGAAGATGACTTTTTATCCTGACATAGGAGCTGTCCTAATTAGATAAACTACTTGGGAAAACCTTGGTTAAGACACGTAACAGGTTGGTATTATTAGGGTTTAACAGACTCACACATCATCATTAAAAATAATCCTAACAGCAAAGAACGTTTCTTGCCTAATGAGATTCAAATGTCTGAAGAAATTGATGAGTAAAGTGCCCTTTAACTTTTTCTGGTTGTTCTGCAGGAGGAATGTATCTCTGTATCAACCCAGTTTATCAAGAATTTTATCATAACACTACAGAGCAACAGAGAACACAGAAGTTCAGCAGAAGTTTGGGCATTAGAGCCTAAATAATAACTCAACTGCGTCGTGAGAGTGTGTTTTTGAGGAGTGCTGCAGCAGAGTGTCCTTTAACCTGGAGCAAACCCCGCACTGATGCTCAGAGCTTCAGTGGTACTGCATGGTCATCACTGAGGCCCTCAGCAAGGAGTGCAACGAGGCATGGGAACAGCATGCTGGAGGGACAACAAGAGTGACTCTGACAGCTTTAATCAGGCATTGCTGTGCATGCTTGTGTATGCAACTCTCTAGACTCCATATGTGTGTGTGTCTGGGAGTCCTCACTGCAGTATTACGGGCTCACAGCTTCAAATAGGCCAGTCTTAGTAAGGAGAACGTCCTCTGGATGTTTGTCTTTGGCACTGTTACAGGAACACATTTTCCCCCTCCGTGTTCATACAATATTCTCCCTTTCCATACACTCCTTGCTTTAGTTAGTACAAAAAATATCAGCATCTTAAAATTCCATAGACCACCATGTATAACTTCCCCACTAGCTATGTTTAAGCTTTCAGAATGAATGTTTAAAGTGAGAAACTAATGCCAGTTAAAATGGAAAGTTGTGTCTACCTCCAAGGTACACCTGCCTTACTTCTTTACATAAAGCGCTGACTCTGCACTGTCAGAACTGTACCTGTGCTGATATAAGCAGTAATGGCTGCCTGCTGATGTCTGCAACGCTCTCCAACATGGACGGTGACACAAACCTATGACTCCAGCTCTCATTCTGCTCTTTCTTACATTTAGCATAACCTACATTACTCTGTTTTCTGACTGCTGACAAGTGGAGGTGGGCAAGACATGGTGATAACCAGACAAGAAGGAAACAATCAGGGTGTTTCTGACATGCAAAGTACAAAATACTGGTGTTACATAAGAACAGCAGGCCTAAATATACAACAATCACGACGACTGGCTTTCTAACCTTATGCGTCCTTTTTCTTTTTTTTTTTTTTTTTACAAAAAAATGTCAGCTTAGAGACTCGCGATGCTGCTGGATGGAAGCTGCGGGATTCTGCAGTAAAGCAGGAGGGGCAGCTTAGCTTTCTGATTGGCTAGCGACCTCCATCAGCGAGGAGACGCTCGGGATTCTTATTGGACGCCTTCACCGGTTGTGGGCGGGTTCAGTTCGCTCGTTCCGCTTCTCTCATTCGCTCAACTCGGCGCTTCTTGCCTCGGCGGAGTGGTGCAGCGTGAAAAAAGGGGGTACTGCGGCGTTCGAGTCGCGGAGGAGCATCTAGTGCTGAGGCAGTACGACCAGCTCAGTTTTTTTCCTACCGGCTCCTTTTCACCGCAAGTATCAGAGAGCAGAGGAAGAGGAGGGTTCCACGCGTGATGCTCCGCTTGAGACCTCAGCATTTTATCTAAAAAAAGACTTCTTACTGGATAAAGAGGGGAGCCCGACATTTTTTTTGTTAAAGGTTTGAGCTACTCTTTATTCCACTCCTTTAACTTTAAATTCTATGCGTTTAAAACCGAATAAATGAGCTTATGCTGTTCTGTTTTTTAAGGCGAGGTATTTAAACACTGAGGGTCTGACACCTCTCAAGCGGTGCATCACCTGAGAGAAGAAGAGTAACTGCGCCAACATGGGGGTAAGAGCCACCATTTTTTAACTTTCTTAACTGCGTGGTAGCTGCGTTGAAGTGGCCTGAGAAAAGTGAGGGAGGGTCCAATTATTTTATTAGGAAGCATAATTAAAATAACCACACAGTGATGTAATATGGATACCCGGCGTAGCCTCTGTGTCTCAGTGACATTGACTCTAATGCGGAACCGTTTTACCCTGCTCTCTCTATATACTGCGACAAAAAAAAAAAAAAAAAAAAATGATGCAGACAGACGCTCCAGAGCACAGCTGCACCAGCTGTTACTATTTTCCCTGATTTTGGTGGAGTTTAGTTTGTCGTGAATCAGAGGACAAGGAAGGTGTCTCATTTGCTGTCACCGTAACCTTGTGAGCCACAGTAGGCCCTAATCGGTTTATTCCTCCAGATTGCTCCTGTGTTTAGGGAGGGGGGGTTTATAGAGGGAGGGCACGTGTTCATCTCCATCACAGACTGATAATGTTATTTTCACATTCTTGTGCATCACGTTCTTTACGATGATTTAGCAGATTTCATCCCTCCCTCCTCCTCTCTGCCCCCTTTGAATGGATGCTGTCAGCTGGAGAGCTTCGGCACCTTCAATGACCCGTGCGTCATAATGCGGTTACCGGGAATAAGCGCATCGCCAGTTTATTTCTTCTTAGATTTGTGACATAATTTAATGACTCGTTAATCGCAAGCAAATGGTCACTAGGGTGTAATAAAAAAAAAATGGAAGAAAAAAAAAGCGCAGCTGAATGAGAACGATCTGTACAGCGCGTCTTCGTGCGCGCATCAAAAAGAAAGATCATGACTGAACTTACAGCAGTGAACCAATCAGTGGGTGACTCTGCAGAACTAGATGGAAATGTACTGGTTGCGAGATCGGATGTAAAACAATTATATATATATTTTTTTTTTTATTTTTTTTTTGCGCAATGGGTTGCTAAATCGCCATCCCCTGATCGCGGCGGCGTGACGCTGCAAACGGATTTTGAGGAAAGGATCCTTTGCAGCAGCGGCAGACTCAGTTTAAAATGTGCTGTATTTACGGATACTGCGTCAAATCGAGACAAAAGAACAGGGAACAGGGGCGCTTACGCACGCACTGCGGTGGATGTGGGGAGGCTCGGCTGTTGCTGTAGTGATGGGAAGGGGAATTAGTTGTCCTTTGGGGGCACAGTGCGTCCCTCCAGGTGATGGCATTGTAGAAACCAGTAATCAGAAGAGGAAACGCTGAAAGATGTTGAGCTGACCCTGAGGAAATGGATAGAAATTCCAGATATCCCATAATCAGATGCCCAGTTTCCTTATCCATCTCGCGCTCCATTCCTCTTTTCTTCGTGAACGTCCTCTTAGCGGCTGTCCTTCCTGAAGGCCGCAGGGGGCATCGCTTGCGACTCTGGTTTCTGCGTCAAACCAGGGGCGTGGCTTCTTCCGTGGAAATTCCCTGCACAGAGCTGTGATAGGCTGCCACCCAGAGCCACGCATAAAAGAGACAGTACTGATGCTGCGTTGAGAACAAGCTGAAGCTCATCCTTCCTTCTGTTCTTGTATCGAGAACAGAAAGACGAGGTATATATAGAGATTTCTAATTTTAGGAAAGTAATGTCACTCACGCAGCCTCCTTATTTTGCACACTGTTCATTTTCCTCCCTGCATTGATGCTTCTCTGTAATTAGATATCAATTTACAGGCGCATTGTGCATCCAGGGCTTCACAGCTGCATTGACTGCTGCTGTTCACCTTCAGATATCTGATGCAGATGGTGGTGATGGGACGGATTTGCAGGTGTAGTGATAAAGAGGAAAAACGGCAGTTAAAGCAAAGAGAGGGGGAGGGCTGCGTGACTGAATATCCTTTACAGGATAATGACCTGAAGCTCACATTACAGTGGCTCTTGTTCCCTCCTGCCACACCATGTGCGATTGGTTATCAGGGGCAGAGGAAGCAGATGGTTTCCAGGACGTGCTGTGGGTCTGGGTGGGGAGGTTTGATGATCAAAATCAGTAGAAATAGGGATGTTATTTTCAGGAGGTCACATTGCCTCAGAGCAGCCTCTCTTAGATCCTCTGTATTTGTCTCTTAGGTTTCTAGAAAATAATGTTCATTTATATTTGCACCACTACGGCGTCTGGAGGGTTCTAAGGCATCAGGCTTTACTCTAGGTGATGAAGGTGCTGTGTGGCTGCTGTTGCTGCTCCTGCAGAGGCCCAGCCCTCAGTTTGGTGCAGAGTGCTGCTCCTGCTGCAAGGTGCTTTGCATAGGCTGATAAGTCCCTAACAATACAGAACCCATCAGCAAGACAGGTTCATACAGGATGTGTTCCCTTACATGTGTCCTGGGATTCGGTTAAGGTCAATAAGCTTCCTCTCTTCTAGCAACATGACGGCTGCCGATCAATAGAAAACGGTGCTCAGGAACATTCTGTTTTCTCTCATCCTTCAGCAGCAAACCTGCAGCTGCTTCACTTTACTGTATGGTTTAAAGAAATCAAAAGCCCCAAAAGATCACAGTGTGGGGTCCTATTGCTTTAGCTACATCATAGTTTGATACAACCGCTAGTTCAATTGACAATGCACAGTGGTTTCATATGCATATGTTCGTAACTCTGATCAATTGATTGATCAAAAATAAAGAGTTCTTTCCTGTCCTTTAAAATGTTCAATTCAGTTAACTAAAGACATTGCCAAAACTTTACATATTATCTCCTGATCCTTTAGGCCCATAAATTGGTGATATAATATCCTGATATTGTGACTTGATGCCTTTTAAACCCATCTTTCCCTGATTGGTTGATCAGTACCTTGTGAATCGGGGACAGAATGTCCAAAACGGGTAATATGATATTTCAATTTTTCAGTCATCCTTTTCCTGCTGTAGCGCACTTTTTTTTTCCAAGTCAGGACACTTGGTTGGAGTGTGTTACATTACATTTAGTCATTCACTGATTCTCACACATTGAAGGTGGCAAGCTACATTGTAGCAACAGCTGCCCTGGGTCTTGCTGACAGAAGCAAGGCTGCCGTACACAGGCACCACTGGGGCCTCTTACTTTACTAGCGATTCCGTTTTTTTTTTGGTCAAATATGTATATAAAAAATGTTAGCTTATGAAAAATTTGTGATTTCCTGCAAGGAGATGATAATTCTTAGTCATTCATATTCCCACACAGGAAAAAAACAAAACAAAAAAAAACGAATACATCATAGAGAATTTATTTGAATATTGCTCGTCAAAGCCTGCACCAAATATCACCAAAGCAGGTTGATGAACGTCGGGCAGCCATGTTTGTGAAAAACCTCATCCACAAAATGACAGAAACTGCAAAAGTACGAAATGAGTAGCCCTTTTCTAAAGGGCGTGTTTTTTTAACAGGGGAATAACTTCAAACAACTGAAACAAACAGGCTTTTATTAACACCTTCACATAAAAAATGTGCATACAACTATCTGCGAGAAACAAGTCTGTACCTTTAAACTTAACCCAAGATTCACTGTATTTATTTAAAGTGCCACTTCTCTAACTCCCAGACTACTTTTTCCATATTACATAGAAGTGAATCTATCTTTTCTTTAAAGGTCATGTTATCTCTTCAAGACATTTCTTTAAACCATGTTTCTTGATTAGACATAGTGATTGATATGGCCAAAAGTTTCCAACTTAAAATGCCGATGGTCTCCCATAAAGAGAGCGTTTCAGGAGGGGGAGGTGGCCCAACTACAGCAACATGACTAGCTGAGCTGTTGTCCTGGAGATGCGCGTCTCTCTGCACGTAAATCTAGGCACAGTAACACTGCACAGATGCAATGGTCAGTTACTTTGATCTCGATGCAGTTTGTGTTGCTGTTTTTTTTCGTGTTTTTTTTTTTTTTTTTTAAGTTTGATGATTAGTCAATGAGTAAAAGTTATCTTTCAGTTGTTTAATTTATTTTTGTGTCCTTTCCAAACAATGTTTGACATTCTGGCTTGAAATCATATAGTGGGTGTAGAGAAAATATGACTTTATAACATAATGATGTTTATATTTCCTATCTTATTACAATAATTCCATATGAGGTATCAATTATTTAGAAAAATATTTTATTCATTGTTTTAGAATAATTATTTGCCAAAAAAACTTGTTTGTAGAATGGATTGCATACCTTGTTCTTGTTCAAGAGCTCTTACAAAGCATTGTGGGATATATCTGCTCGTCTAGTGACACTACATTTCAAGGTGCATTGCGGGAAATTATGAGTCCATTACTTCTTCATCCACTAGGCATTCGGACACTCATTTAAAATGGCCTAACCCCTATATAGTGCTCTATATGAGCCTATATAGTGCTCTATATAGGGGTTAGGACAGATGTTCCAACACACCCTATGTCAGTAAAAATACTCACTTATTAATCTTTTACATACTTGCAATTAAAACTATGATTTAATGTTATAAATGTTAATTAATTAATAATAATTAATAATATGTTAGATATGTTAGTTATATTTTTGCAATAGCCTTTAGAGGAAAAGTCAAGTAACACAAGCAAATGACCAAAGCATCAAGTCTACAGTGAATTAACTAAGAGGAGAATACACCACACTTATTCTACAGACCAGATATTAATGCATATGTAATAATAACCAAAGAAATGTGCAATTTTATTCATTAAAGAATCTAAATCCTTTTTTAATTTCTCTGAGAAAACAAAGTGAAATGATTATATAGTCAGATGACAGTTTTCTGTCATCTGACTCTGACATTAAAACTGGCCCACACATACCCTGTTCCCCTCTTTGACTTTAAGGCGCATCTTAAACAAGGCGACCATAGAGGTCAGTGTAAGAAAAGCCTGCACTGTCTTTTTCTCCAGGTTGGATATCTGGAGTATGATGCTTGGACAAGGAAAACTTAATAAAAACAAAACTGGAGTCTTGCAGAGTCTTCCACTTACAATAAAAACAACTGTCTACTGCTATTACAGTCAATCCAAAATTGCTGAGGCTTTGTGAGCGGTTTGAGTCTGGCTTCTTTTCTGGACAAAAAACCTGCAAGTTTGGCTTTAAGACTTCATATCATTCTGATCCAACGTCTCTGCAAAGAATAAATGCAGAGCTGATCCAGCAACCAGAAGCAAAACTTTTGTGTAAAAATTGCAACAAGTAGGCATGGCAGGAAATGTTAAATTTCTTAATTTGGACTTCCTTTATGGTATCCTCACAGGTGTTGAGTAACGTACTATCAACAGTCCTCTCTGTCAAAGTAGTGGTGAATTTTCTTTAACCAATATAGTAACCAACACATGTTTAAGTGGTTTGAAATATGTTGTTCTTTTTTGAGAAAGCAGTTCTATTGCCAACACTAAGGTGTTATTTGACAAAGTTATAAAATCCAGCCAACCAGCTAAAGTGCGCTGAAGGGTCGGTTGAGTTGAAATAACAACATCAAGAGGTGTACGGATATATTGATACATGATAATTGAGATATATATATAAATAACCAGTACTTGTATAAACATATGTCTGATTCCTTAACCACACACTGCACCTTCTCAGAACCTGGCAGGACGCACTGCTGCCTACTCAACCCAAGATTTACAATGTTAATCCAATCCAGTTATAGTCCTGACCAGTTCTACTTTCTGGACTCAATAAAGTCACACAGATACGCCATAGTTTCTGTTGCTTGGACAGATAAAGATGATGACTGGACACAGATGGGCTGAAGGAATCAACGTAGAAACGAGGGGATGAGAGGGTTATGGTTTAAGAAGGGATTTTCAGTTTGGGTTCGTTTATTATCTTTAGTGAACACAAGGCAGATGATCAAGAGCTAAAGAGCGTTAATCTCTCTTTATGTTTGCAGATCTTAGAGGTTAAGATTTTCTGACTGTTTTTCTAAATCGTATGCATTCTACTTTGTTGAAAATTTCTCTAAATATTATTTGATCAGCCTGACACATACCTTTCATTTTTTTTTTAAAGTCTGAGCAACAGAATTTTCAGATGTTTCTCTGTTTTTACATTCTCAATATCTAGAGAGGTTTCTTGCCATCTCTCAAATTTCCAGAAGTCGTTCTGTTTTTTTGATGTATTTTATATTTGCTAGAAAAACGGGATATGTTTCTCATGTTACTCTCAAGGCCCCATTGACTTTCCCAAGCCTCGACGTAAACGCACACCTCTTAGGTAAAATGAAAGCTTAATTTATTAACTTGTTTTATCCTGGATGTGCAAACAGAGACAGGGGAGAAGGCGAAGCATACAATGGGCTAATCCAGTGCTGCAATCAGACCTCTTAATCCCAGCGGTCAGGTCGCTTGTTCTTGAGTCTGAGTCCTCCCACTTTGGCCACAGCCCTCCTTCCTGTTGCAAGAACAAGCAGATGGCTCAATGACCTAGTAAGTTTGCAGAAATACATAATCAGTGATAAATTAATTGCACATTTACATTCCACTGTTGTAATATTAGAAATTCAGCCCAATTAAGGCATGCTAAAGAGGCTGCTTTCCTGTTTTTCATTAGACAGTTCATAGAAAGGACAAGGCCAATGCAGTAACATGAGCCCCAAGGGTAAACTGGTAACTTTGCCATTTATAATTAACAGGGCAAACAAACCTATAAGCCCTATCTAAAAGCACCTCCCCTAACACTCATATAGTAAGTAAAAGTCTGTATTTTTCCATAAAGCTCTTTATTTTGATAAACCTGTGAATGATTGCAAGAAGGAAAATATTTAAGCTAGAAACACAAATCGTTGGATGGGAAAATCCTAATGGGAAAAATTATTTTAACAACCTTTGTATGGAAGCACGGTCAAGAAAAAGTTTCTCTTAAAGACTTACTTGGTTAAATTTTGATACCTCATCTCTACATATTGAATAAAAAGGCATCCCTAATGTACGTTTGCAGTTTTGAGTCAGTGGTTCTCAGCTTTATGCATATTTCAGTTGAACAATGACGCACATGGAAGGTCGAGGACCTTCACATAGAAAAAAGTGAATGAGATGACCCGTATTGGATCAAATGTCCACCTCTAGTTACCCTTTAAGATGCTGAGAACCAAGCATCCAATTATTCGCATCTGGTTTTAGGTTCACTCTTTGTTCTCTATGGTCGCCTCATGAAGAGCTCATGATAAAGGACTGCTTTTAAAACAAAGAGGAAGATACTCTGCATGTTTCCTGTTCATTTAACTGCAGTCCATCAGCTGATATTGTGATGATGGTCTCAGGGAGCAGAGAGGAAGTAGTGATTTATAATGCATCTGGTAGAGGAAGTAGATGTACCAGTATTTATACTAACTTATTTTATTTTTTTTGTTGCAATTTCTGTTATTCAACCAAAAATGCTTATGTGATAGAGCAACACAGTGTATGACTGAAGCAGGAGAAAAATATGCATTAAAAGTCTTTAAATACATTAAGTGTGGACTAAACATGCATTTAGCCACTTTTACTCTGGTACCTCTAAATAAAGCTTTGTGATACCTATGGCATGAATCAATCAATCAATGTTCTTTATTCTGAAGTACAATTTGCACTGTAATCCAGATTTTAGATTTGGTACAAACCATTCATTGCATACATCACATACATTGGGGAAGGAGGGTAAGAAGTTACCATCTCAGTATCTCTGTATTGTTCCAGCTAACTGCCACTATCTGTTATAAGGTCAACACATTGAAACACGGTGGCTCTCTTATATTGGTGCATAAATAAAAAAAACCTTTCAGTTCTGCTGCAACAATTCTCTGTAGTAAAAGAGGAACTTAAAAAAACAACCTCCCATTCACAGTTAAACCCGTAATTGGTTTGCATGCTCCAACCTGTGGTCTGTAACATGCTTGACATGACTGTGCCACACCTAACCTGAGCATTTGTACCCAATGTTTGCCAATCCCCAAATATTTCACTTCAGTGCCACATGCTTACTGTTAGTGAGCACTATTTGCACATTTGAACTTACTGAAATCTCATTGTTTAATCATGTTTTTGCATTTGGATAAGATGGCTGTCACCCAACCCCCCGGCCCCCCACCACAACCACATCTTCCCCTGTCTTCCACTGCCGCAGTGCGCGCGGATGCTGCTTAGGCAGACTGTAGCCAATTCGGTGACTCACCTCTGCTAATGCGGTCACATAGAGACATGAGCACATTAAAAAACACAAACTACTTCTTGGAATCCATCAGTAGCTCTAGAAAAAGCAGCGGTGAATGTGGTGTCCAGTTGCTGATGCATCAATTATTCCTCATCCCAGATAACATCAGGGGATCCTCAGAGCACCGTGCCACCGCTGAGCTTCATCACCATGTCAGCAGCCATGCTGCTTGCCATGGTAACTTGTTCTCTTACATGCTTACTCTTCTTTGGGTTTGCAGGGGGCAGGCAAACATAATGAAATGGGAATAAAGCGTAAAACAAACATTGGAAATGTGTTTCCTAATGTTAACCATTATTCTGTTTTTACCGTAGCTCAATAATGTAAGGGAGAAATGTGTCCATCATTCTGTTTTTCCTGTGCACCTGTGGGGGAGTGAGTGTATGTAATTACAGCCACAAGTCTCTATTTCCCTCCTCAGGACAGAGGGGGCTCATTGAATTACTCAGAGATGTTGAAGACAGCTGGATAGCTGCACAGAAACACACAGGCAGGACAAGTGAGAATAGATAAACACAAAGTGTGGATAATAACGGACATGTTCATCTTTACAGTACTTGCTCATGCTTTTCTTTGGTAGACGTAGAAGAAAAATGGTTTCAGTTGGTGGGAAAATCTGTTGGCAGGGCAACTCTTGTGCATCCTTCACACTGACCTTTCTAGACGGTACAAAAAAAGCCCCATAGGCAGTTGACCATAAGTCATGTGGAGGAGGAAGAAAGTATAATTTGTGGAGAGCAAAATGTGTCTCTTTGGGCTCGCCTGTTTTTTTGAGAAGCACTAATATTCCACATCAGCCTGAGCACCATCACTAGGGTAGGACACTGATAATGTTGGTAGATAAAGCAAACGCAGATCAATCCTTAAAAAAAAAAAAAAAAAAACGGTTGATAAAAACAGTTGAGATAAGAGTGGAAGTAAGTCTTTGTGCAGGATAATGACTCTAAACATACAGCCTGAGCTAGAAGGAACGATTTGGATAGAATTTAAGCGACTGGTTGGTCCAGTTAAAGCCTCAACCCAAATCTGATCAAGGATCTTTGGGAAAGCTTAAAAATCTGATGTTCGTTGATGTCCCCCATCTCATCATCATCCCAGTGCTTCCCTTGGATTTTTTTTCCCTCTTCATAATTTTTCTGTTTTTTTGGCTTATTGAATCAAATCCAGATAAGATTAAATAAAGTTTGTTGTAGTAAAAAGAAGACGGATGAAACTCACTTTGCAAGGCATCATATCTGATTTTATATCATCTTTATTGTTCATAGTATCAGACTTGTGAATCCGTTTCCTCTGATACATTGTCTTTGGCACACAGTCCGTATGCAATTTCCTTACCCACTGTTCTGTAAACCGACGAGGATTAGCTGGCAACACATCCTTTCACTATGAGTCACACTCTGTAATATGCTCTCATTCATATTTGTAAATAACACCTTTATGCACACATACACCTTCATTAAAAATTAATTTTTTAGCAGTTCATGATGTTGAGATGTGATATTAGTGTGGGTCTGAACACACACTCAATATCTAATCAGACGCCTGAAAGAAGGGTGACAATACCCACATTTCGTGCTCTGTCTCACCCTCCACGATCATTTCCTCACCTGCTTTTCTCTCACCTCCCACTGATGTCTCTTTTTCCATTTACCTACTCTTGTCTGCCATCGACTTTCGTCACCTCCCATTTTATCGCTTTCAAACAACTTGTATTGTGCAGGCCCCAGCAGCTGTGTAAGCTTGATTGTTTATTTAGATTTGTGTCTTTATCTGCCATTTCATCACCCTGATCACATACAGGAGCAGGCGTACCGTATAGGTAATATACCTCGAAATATAGGTGTGAACATTAAAATGGCAGAAAATGTTGGTGCTTCCATCTCACCTCTGAGGAAGAGGTGTTGAATTTCTCTTAACCACAGTTTTGCATGACTTCTTGCAAAACAGCACTGATCTCAAGCAGATAATACCCACATAAAATATCACATACATGTACCTGAGTCAACACTTTCCCACCCCACCTCCTTTTTTTCTCAAAACACACTCCCACACCCCTTGACCTGTCCCAGTGGGGATCAGCAGCCGTACTTTTCCACTACACCAGTCTCTCTCTGTGTGTAGCCTCTTCCTCCCTCAGCCTGCCTGGACACGCCGCACTGAGAGATTTGCTTACCTGCTCTCTTGTTACAGAACTTGGTGTTTGCATAGGAGTGTGCGTGTGTGTACTTTTTTGCAGTCAGGTCCAACAACTCATTCACGCTGACATGCTGCTCTCTGCCCAACAAGCTCATACAGGGTTTTATTGTTTGCTCTCAGCTAATAAAAAGTGGTCGTTGAGCAACCTGATGGCACCACTTAATTAAGTGAGAGTAGTCGTGCATATCTGGTATCGTTAAAGCACTATCTATGGGAAACTAAACCTGAGAGGCAGGTTTGTTATACACAAGAAAAAGGAAACAACACAGGGGCTTGACTCCACATGGGGGGTTTGTAGAGTTTCATTTCTAACGGGAAATGCAGAGGCAAGCCTCTCTTTGTTCAAGTGCAGGTGTGTTTGGTTTGGTGTGGTTTGTTTGGGCCTGTAGCATGGGTGGAAATTTTGAGTTAATATTTCATACTCCCCGCTTGCTGTTTTTTTCAAAACCCACACCCTGTAGAAATAAGAGCTCTGAAGATTTACCTTAAAGATAAAATAGAGCAATGGTAATCAGTAGTTTGGTAGGGTTAGTTCCTAGACTTACCACTAGATGGCACCAAGTAAAATACAGAGCACTGTTAACCAAACTGAAGTCCAGGATATCAATGGAGACATATTCTATATAAATTTTATACTGTAGTTAATACATAGTGATTGTTCTATTTTACATTATTTCTTTTTTTATCTTATTCTGTAAAATCTTCCCTTGCTTACAAATTACCTGGATGAGCAGGGGAGTTGTCCGCTGAGACCCTTGTGTCTCCAGCTCTGGGGAAGTCTGCTTTCACCTCTGGCCCTTCATCACCCATATCTGTTTGAATTTTATCCATGAGTCAAGTTGAGCAAACTTAAAATATTGTTGTTGATCTAATAGGAGAACAATGTGTCGTGCTGGAGGAGCTCTGCTCCTCTAAGTTTATTAATGTCCTACGTCTAGTGTTTAGAAAACGTTTTCAGTGTCTTTGAAATATATATTATTTAAAATTTTACATTTATTGCATTCACATTGTATGTGGTAGATCAACAAAAAGTTGGATAGAAAAATACATTTTTTAACCGTTTTTGCTAACTAAGGGGGTATACATCGATTTGTTCCTCCTCATCTAACACTTTAAAATCAAATCTAATTTTTCAGTTGTCTTTATAAGTTACTGAATGATTTATGTTAATTTTATGTTTTGTAAATGCCCTGGATTTTTTTTATTATACATACAATGGAATAGATTATTAGAACCATCCTCATGTTTTTGCATTACCCAATCAAATGCAGGCTGGAATCCAACTGAAAATCTGGGGAAAGACCTAAAAATCTTTTGTTTAAAGGACCTCTGTCCATTCAGTGGTTTTGCCTATCATGCAACAAGTAAACAGGCAAAAGACTGTCAGTCTCTACTTTTTCAAAGCTGGTGGAGGCACACCTTAAAAGATCTACAGCTGGAACAGTAAAATGAGCATCCAAGTTCTTTATTTACTGATGTTGACTAACATTTGGGGCCACATTTTGTTTATCTGTTGCTTAAAATCCATATAGAAACTGTTCAAGTCTGTATTTTTTTAATAGCTAATTCGTTGGTTTTTATTCATATCTCCTCTTTACATTTTTTTCTCAGCCAGGTCTTGACTGATAGTGAAAATTGTGTCTTAAGCAAAAACCTCAATGTAACAGTCAGCTGTAAATTGAAGCAGCTATAATAAAGCAAAGTAATCTGTAATGTCCACATATGGTGTCCTGTTGGTTGGTTTGAGCTTTGATCTGGAATTTTAAAGCATATTAGACATATTAGCAGAAGAGCTTTGATGGCTCTGTAGTCTGTGTTTCTGCCTTTTTCTCTCTCTGATGTCCTCACAGCTTGCTGCTTCATAATTGAATAAAAAGAAGCAGGTTAAACCATTTGCACTCTATTACATTGTGTTGTGAAGCATCTGTCTGGGCATTAAGTATGACAGAGCATTTGATCAGAGGACATTAGGTGAGTCTGCCAGGACACACTACAGGTTGTGGCTTTGATGGCACTTTACTAGGCCCTTATGACAGTGCTATGTTGAGGAACACACCCTGGGTTCTGAGACTATAATTGCATGTTTTTATATTGGTGTTTTTAATCCATTGCTTCCCTCAATAACTAAGAATACCCAAACTCTCAAGGCCACTTAACGAAGCTACAACGTTATTAGCATTGTACAACTTACTCATAGAAAAAGATTAGTCATCCCTAGTTTCCTGCAGAGTCTGTGGGTACATTTTGGAAGAGCCTATATGCAGGATATGGAATTCTTTGATCATTTTCTAAGAGCAGCTAAACTCAAGAACAGCGGCTGTCTCTTCAGCCTAGTCAGAGGGCATGTATAAAACTTATGTGTGTGTCTGTAGTATGGTCGTTCAGACAGTTACCGCGTTGCCACCACACAGGACAAAGATGGCCAATCCCCCAAGAAGAAGGGGGTCAAGGACATGGATGACCTGAAGAAGGAAGTGCCCATTGTGAGTAAAACCTTTCCTTAAACTTTTACTATATATATTTAAATATGTTTTGAATCAGTTTACTTTGCCAGCTGTCAATTGCAGATTTTTGTGTTTTTTTTTAACTCGATCCCTTTGAGAGAGGAGAAATAAGAGAATCATAAAAGACAAAATGATGTTTATTTGCCCATATTAGGGGTTTGACTTTTATCAGGATGCCGTGAGTTTGAATCCACATTTCAGCTCAAGAAACAGACATCAGGGCTGCCATACCTGGCTGCCCTGTGAATTTCTCAGGTGAACTGCATGGAGTATCTTTATAATTTCTATTTAAATGAATTCAATGCTTTCAAAATATATACATGGGTTATAAAGCATATTCTTCTAATTGTTAAGGACTTTTCCCTGTAACATTGCATTGACAAATGCTAGAAAAACAAGATTTTGACATCAGAGAGTGCTAACACGTGTTTTTTTGTTTTGTTTCTTCTTTCTGTTTGTGTTGTGCTCTTGTTGCTGTATTTTTTTTCTAGACGGAACACAAAATGTCTATTGAGGAAGTATCCAGAAAATACCAGACTGATATTGTCCAGGTGAGTCATGTTTTCAGATTCTACCAGTAGATGGCAGCAGAGGGATCTAGATAATATTCAAGAGTGAGGAGAGTTCAACTCTGGTCGTAACAAAAGGAGGCAAACTTTGTAGAAAAAATATAAAATCTTTGCACCCATGTTTGCATACATTAGATTTTGATGAAATGTTTGATTTAAATCCTTTAAGATAACATCAAATGTTAGTATTGGAGGACTGAATTAAAGGGATTTTTCTCTAGTCTGTAAAGGGTCATTTATTTATTTATATATATAAATATATATATAAATATATATATATATATATATAT
>NW_015150501.1:1826881-1997603 GCF_000732505.1 Cyprinodon variegatus
TATATATATATATATATATATATATTCTTTTTGTAGCATAAATTCTATTATTTTCTTTGGCTTTTCTTGGGATACATGGTAAATGTAAATTGGTTTGCTGCCAATTAAAGACATTGTTTTTTAAGGAAAGTCCCCTCTGTGAAGAGGAAGTTGAATGTTAGCATGGAAAGACGAGGTGCTGGAGCAGCAGTGAAGTTAAACATACAGTAACTATAAAATAAAAATAAATGACCTGCTTCTATAACTTGGAGGCTGACTGAAATTTGCAGTTGAACATGCAAAATGTTTTCTGGAGAAAAGATTTGTTATTCATACAAATAAAGATGAATGTTTTATTTTATGATATATTATGGGATGTACATCTCTTGATCAATTGTTGTTTTTATGGACTTGGCATGACAGAAGAAGCATGGAGCATCGTCAAAAGACTTCTATTCATTCAAATATAGTTGACTTATTTTCTATTATGTATATCTTGTTATATACACAGGTCTATAAATAATATAATTTTCTATATAACTATATAACTTTCTCAGATATTGTGTGTTTTACAATTGGTTAACCCTGAAACTGACATTGATCCCCATAATGAATAATCCAATGTTTCTCCTAAAGTCCTTGATGTTAAGATCTTTTCTTTGCTTCTTTATCCAGGGACTGACTAATGCCAAGGCAGCAGAGTTTCTGATCCGAGATGGTCCAAACGCTCTCACCCCTCCGCCTACTACCCCTGAGTGGGTCAAGTTCTGTCGCCAGCTGTTTGGTGGGTTCTCCATCCTGCTGTGGACTGGAGCCATCCTCTGCTTTCTAGCCTATGCCATCCAAGCAGCTACAGAGGACGACCCTGCAGGCGACAATGTGAGCAAAACACAAATTAATTTTTACAGTTTCCTCATAGAAAAAAATCCACAAGTCGCTAAGGTATGCCCCATAAATGCAACCGTCACACTCAGGACTCCAAAGACGGGAATAAGAAAGAAAACCTTTGGAAACTGTGGCTTTGCTCTTCACACCTCTGCTGATGTATAACTCTTTCTCTGTCTGTTCTCCTCCACAGTTGTACCTAGGTATTGTGCTCACAGCTGTAGTTGTCATCACCGGTTGCTTCTCATACTTCCAAGAGGCCAAGAGCTCCAAAATCATGGAATCTTTTAAGAACATGGTGCCACAGGTAAGCATGCTGCTTTATTTTAGGAAACATTGTCATTCTGATTTTTCTCATAAAATCGGATGATAATGTCCTTCATTGTTAACCCAGAGAAAACCTCACATCTAAAGAGAAACTACAGAGTAACATGAAAAGTCTATATTTTCTAGGTCTGTGTAACTAAGGAGGAAGGAAAACTACTGAGTAGTAAAATAGTGGATAAAAAATTTGTACATTTTGAAACGTTATTTTTAAAAAAAACCTTTTTAAGTCGTATGCAAGTTAAAATTTTGTCAAACTTATATTTCAGAATAAAAAAAAGGAAAATTGCCCCACCTTTTGGTACCAGCAGTTCCTAACATTGTTTTAGTTTAATTCCCATCATTCTCTCCAGTTACCCTGAACCTACAGCTAAATTTATTATTTTATTATAAAATCAAAAACACAGTGATGGTTCAAAGTGGATCTTGAAAAATTTAATGTGGCCAGCAGTAAAAGTTCATGAATGGTACAAATGTTGCCCTGAAGTGAATAGAGCCTTAATCATTTTTAGATTTTTTTTGTATATTTTCAAAAGGTAAAACTACACACTGTGGCCCAGACGTAGGCACTTAGTCAAAGTTTTTTACATAAAAATTTCCCAGTTGTTGCTGGAAAAATACCCAAAGCATTTTTGATACCAGTAAAATATAAATCATTTGACTTAAAAAGTTAAGAAACAGTGAAGCTTCCTTTTATTAAGTTAAAATAATTAGAACCATTTTCAGACACACATAGCATATTGCATGTCTCATCTATTGCTGAGCATGGAAAATGAAACTTTCTTATTATTACTACCTGCATTTAATTATATAAATGTAGAACCCCCGATGGCTCTCAACGATTGTGGTCCACATGCAAAAAGTTAAGACGCCACAGCTTTAGCCCTTAATGACCATTATATGTATTTTCTAACTCTTTTCCCTGCAGCAAGCGCTGGTGATCCGTGAGGGTGAGAAGGTGCAGATCAACGCTGAGGAGGTGGTGGCCGGAGATCTGATTGAAGTAAAGGGAGGAGACAGGATCCCTGCTGACATCAGGGTGGTGTCTGCTCATGGCTGCAAGGTACAAACACAGACTTAAACTGATGCAGCAGTCACTGGATAGAGAAGTAATACATTTTATTCTGGAAATAAATGTTAGTTTTTAACAATGTTTTTAACAATCGGGCACAATTTCCCTAAACTTTGTTATTCGATTTGTAGGTTTTATTTTCCTTTGTTCAAGAAACAGACGGATTTTGGGTTTAACTTTGTGATGTATTTTTGAGATCTTCATAAATGCTGAAATTCTGCTAAATTATTAATGTCATAATGTACGGAGACCAAACAAACTCTTCTTATTCTCTAATGAAAAAGACTGTCCTGTTTTACCATCTAACAGGTGGATAACTCATCCTTGACTGGAGAATCAGAACCACAAAGCAGGTCACCTGATTGCACCCATGACAACCCTCTAGAGACCCGCAACATTGCTTTCTTCTCCACCAACTGTGTGGAAGGTACTACCAGCATTCTGTGAGGCTACCATAGACTATCAATGATCAACTATACAGTTTATGTTTATCTGTAAATAAATATATTTATTGCAGTAGGATAATCCTACTTTAAAATTATATTTACTCTGGTTACATAATGTTTTGTGGAAAGGAAAATCCTGTTTTGAAAAACAATTATTTTAGACCTGTTATTTTTTCCCATTTCTATTTTTGGGTTTAAAGCAGATTAGAGTATCAAACTAAAATAAAACATTGACAGACACAGAAGAGTATTTATTGTGTAACTGCTTCAATACAGGATAGACAGGGGCAACTCTTGTCATCAGAGCTGTTGACAAGTTAATATGTTAGGGAAATATTTTTTACAGCATAGAAGTTATCTTTTTTTTACCATGTTTTTTATCTAAAAAAAAGAAAACATAAAATTCATGAAATTACAGTATGTTTTACATATATTCACCATCTATTTTGTTTGCTAATTTTAAGAAAGTATTGAATTTTAGTTTATTGTTAGCTTAAATACAGACATTTACAAAATTTCACTATGAATATAGTAAATTTGAAGCTTGACAAAAACATGACAAAACGTTTGGACACTTTTAATAGTAAGACTGTGACTAACAGGAGTTCCCAGGTTGATTTGATTCAAAAATGTAAAAAAAGAATTCACAAAATCATAAATGGGATGTTTTGATTCCACTGGCTTTGATTAAGTGATGGCATCCATTTTTTTTAAATGCAGTATTTTTCTTAAACTATCTTTGGTGACACAAAACTAGTAATCCAACATTTGTCATTTCCTCATATGCATTTTGTTCTTACATTTCCCTCATTTTGAAAAGCTGTCAGGTCTCTGTAAATGCTTTACTTTTTTCTCTACCAGGAACAGCACGAGGTATTGTCATCTACACCGGAGATCGCACAGCTATGGGTCGCATCGCTACTCTGGCCTCCGGTTTGGACACCGGGAAAACCCCCATCGCCAAGGAGATTGAGCATTTCATCCACATTATCACGGGTGTGGCTGTTTTCCTGGGCGTGAGCTTCTTCATCCTGGCCATCATCCTGGGTTACACCTGGCTGGAAGCTGTCATCTTCCTTATTGGCATTATTGTGGCTAATGTACCTGAGGGCCTGCTGGCTACAGTCACTGTAAGCGACCTGTGTTTCTGGATTATTTCTATTCTTACAATTTTTTCAATTTCACATTGGGGCTGGTGTATTTAAAGACCCCACAACATAAAGACACAGTATGTAATATGCTGAGTTTTTGACGTAAGATTATATAAATGTGTACCTTCAGGTGTGTCTGACTCTGACTGCCAAGCGTATGGCGAAGAAGAACTGCCTGGTTAAGAACTTGGAAGCTGTGGAAACCTTGGGCTCCACCTCCACCATCTGTTCTGATAAGACCGGCACGCTTACCCAGAACAGGATGACTGTGGCCCACATGTGGTTTGACAACCAGATCCATGAGGCCGACACCACTGAGGATCAGTCAGGTTAGAGAGGAAAGGGCATGTGGAACAGACGGTGCGACATGTCGCACAGCATAAACAGACTCGTATGCATTGTTGTAATACCCCTTCCTCTCGTCCTTCCCTCAGGTGCCTCTTTTGACAAGAGCTCAGCTACATGGCAGGCTCTGTCCCGTGTCGCTGCTCTTTGTAACCGAGCACAGTTCAAAGCTGGTCAAGAATCATTGCCCATCCTGAAGCGAGACGTGGCCGGAGACGCCTCTGAGTCAGCTCTGCTAAAATGCATCGAGTTGTCCTGTGGCTCTGTCAGAGCGATGCGGGACAGGAACAAGAAAGTAGCTGAAATTCCTTTCAATTCCACAAACAAATACCAGGTGACTAGATTCCCTAATATATCAGAAATCTTTCACTCTGTTTCGCAAAGTATTACCCTGGAGTCAAGCATTTACTGGAATTCAAATAAGCCAACAGAACTTCAGTTTATTTTATATGAATGTATAACTTTGAATCATTAGGATCATAGAGGATGTTCCTCCTTCCTTACAAAAGCTTAAAAACGGATATTCTCCCATTTTTTATATCATCCCCCTGTGAGTTAATATTTGTAGATTCAGCTTTAAAAGCAGTTACAGCTTTAAGACTATGTACATGATTGTTGTTAGTTTACCTCAGTGAGAAGAGTGGGGGGCTTGTATTTTTAAGGTTGTGGGTTGTAATCCTGCTGCCATCTCCCACATGTTCATGTGCCCAAGCTGTAGTGAAATGCTCTCAGAATGACTACAACTCCAGTTCAATTTAGCTCTTGACTGGAGCTAAAGCAAGTTGTATTCTCTCTGTATTTATCCGGTTGGAAGATGAACTTCCACAGCTGTATTAATCCTTTTACAGCTGCTAACATCCATGTTTCCTGGAATTCTAATCAGATTCCCTTTTCCCCCAAAGAGAAGCTTCCCCAGCATAATGCCTTCACCCTTATATTTCAGCATGGTTTCTTTGGGTAGTTGTGCAGGGTTAGATTTTTACACAACAAGAGACTATTTTTAACCAATAATGTGACTTTGTTAGCAAGCAGTTCCTCTAGATTGTATTCAACACTTTATGATGGTCTGTTCCATAAAATAAAGTCTTTTTGTGACACAAATATTGTGGAAAGATTCAACAGCTATAAATATGAAACTGTATATTTTATGTAGGGGTTTATCTTTATATTTATCTCCTTGATCTCCTCTTCCAGCTATCAGTACACGAGACAGAGGATCCCAATGACAACCGCTACCTGCTGGTTATGAAGGGAGCCCCTGAGAGGATCCTAGATCGTTGTTCAACCATTGTGATTCAGGGTAAAGAGCAGCCTATGGACGAGGAGATGAAGGAGGCTTTCCAGAGCGCATACATGGAGCTGGGAGGACTGGGAGAGCGAGTACTGGGTAAGAAACTAACTGGTAAAAAAACGAAGATGTAGTGATTATGTTCATCAGGAGAAAATGTTGAATGTATTGTTATAGTAGATGTATAGTAATTTTTTAAAGTATGCTCCAAGAATAGTTTACTCTGCTTGTTTGTTAGACATTTAAGAATATTTTATTTGCAATTTCACTTGTAAAATGTTTTTAGAGAAATTGACAGAGAGACAAAAGTCTAAAATGTTTATAAAATTTAAACTATAACCATTTTGCTTCTCCTTTCAGGTTTTTGTCACTTGCTCCTGCCAGAAGACCAATACCCCAAAGGTTTTGCTTTCGACACTGATGATGTCAACTTTCAGACGGATAACCTCTGCTTTGTTGGCCTCATGTCTATGATCGATCCTCCTCGCGCTGCTGTACCCGATGCTGTAGGAAAATGCAGATCTGCTGGCATCAAGGTGAGCTACGTAGTACTTGATTTTTGCATTGCATAGATCCAAGAGATGAATCCAAGTTAAAATGTGTTTCTTTCGTAGGTCATTATGGTCACTGGTGATCATCCAATCACAGCCAAAGCCATCGCCAAGGGAGTCGGCATCATATCAGAGGGAAATGAGACAGTGGAGGACATAGCAGCTCGTCTTAACATACCTGTCAGCCAGGTGAACCCGAGGTAAAGAACAATCAATACACACAGCAAGGATGCAACCGCACATGTTTTAGTGAGACCATAAGTTCAGTTATCTGCGTTTTAAGTTTTCATCATTTATTTTCAGGGATGCCAAAGCCTGCGTGATTCACGGCTCAGACCTGAAGGAACTGTCTCAGGAACAGATGGACGACATCCTGAGGAATCACACAGAGATTGTGTTCGCTAGGACCTCCCCACAGCAGAAGCTCATCATCGTGGAGGGATGCCAGAGACAGGTTGGGACATTTTGACAGTGTTTAAAAAAAAAAAAAAGAGGTTTAAAAGAAAAGTTGTGGCCTTCTGAGCAGGGGTTTAACTCTGGTCCTTATGATCCACCGCCTGCATGATGAAGATGCTTGTCTGCTCCAGCACACCGGAAACAAATTACTGTTTTCTTGCTTCAGAGGCCTGTTTATGACCCAGTTATGGAAATCAGGTTCTTTGGAGGTGGGAAAAACTAAAACATGCTTGATATTGCTAGGAACCCGGTCCAGGGAATTTTTTTTTTTCCTGTGTTGTTTTCTTTGCTTTTTCACCAGCAGGTGGTGCTAGATATCCAGCAGATGTTGATCCCCAGATCAAAATGGATACAATTGAAACAAAATGCCTTTTTAGTGTCACTTAAATCAAACATGAATCTGTTATTTGAGTATGATTTTCTGTTTTACAAGAAAACAATTCAACCTGTTCAATTTTTACATTTTCATTATAAGATATAATTTATCAATATTCTCAGTATTTAAGATATTCAGAATGTTTGAGTGGGACAATTTTAATGATCAAATTCAGATTTTTGGTTGGTCAGTTTAGCATCTACTCTCCTTTCTTTTCTTTATTTTTCTTAGGGTGCCATTGTTGCCGTGACAGGTGATGGTGTGAATGACTCTCCTGCACTGAAAAAGGCTGACATCGGTGTTGCCATGGGAATATCAGGCTCCGATGTGTCCAAACAGGCTGCGGACATGATCTTATTGGATGACAACTTTGCCTCCATCGTCACTGGAGTGGAAGAAGGTGGGAGGTGCCACTGGAGAGACTGAGATTAAATACTAAAAATGTTGACAGACGGAATATGGTTTTAAGAGGATAGAAAAGGGCTATGATTATTTTATTAGGTTAATTTTTAGACATATATAGGTAAAGAATAACCTAATTTGTGTTTTTAAGTGACCAACTATCAACCAATCTAATCTGTGATTATTGTACCAAAATACACTTGGGTTATGAGTTTGACTCAGCAGACTAGGTTAGATTAACCTATAACCTTTATCTTAAAAAAGTCAACATAAAAACTTTATATAAAATTCCTTTTTGCTTAATGAACAGGTTCGTTGTTCAAAGCTGGAACTTTATTGTCAAATATTGTCTGATGGGATTTTTCTGTTTCTTCACTGTCAGGCCGGTTGATCTTTGATAATTTGAAGAAGTCCATCGCCTACACCTTGACCAGCAACATCCCAGAGATCACTCCCTTCTTGTTCTTCATCATAGCCAACATCCCCCTCCCTCTGGGAACCATCACCATCCTCTGCATCGATTTAGGAACTGACATGGTGAGAACAAACCAAAGATTTCATATATCAACGATTCCAAGCAGGTTTCCAGCGTTTAAGGCTGACACTTCCTCCGTCTTTGATAGGTCCCAGCTATTTCCTTGGCTTATGAAGCAGCTGAGAGCGACATCATGAAGCGTCAGCCCAGGAACCCCTTCAGGGACAAGCTTGTGAATGAGAGGCTCATCAGCATTGCCTATGGACAAATTGGTGGGTAAAAAAACAAACAAAGACGAAGTGTCATTATGCACAGCAAGTGTATGTTAAAACAAACTTTCAGTTTAAGAAGCCACAAAATTGCTTTGAAATTACTTTAAGATATATGACTTGTAATAGGCCCTAATATTGTCACTATGAATAGCAACAAAGAATATTCTAAGCTGACACTAAATGAAATTTTCGAAATGAAAAATTATTTTAAAAAAAATCCTAAATCTAAAATGTAGATTTTGTATTTAAACAATGCGAGTACAAATTGTAAAATTTGTAGAATTTTGTATTTATACAATACAATGTGAGTTTTTGCATGGGCTGAATAAGATGTGCTTACCTAGCGAATCGGTAAATGTTTGAAAACATGACCTTTGACACTTGTTTTTTGTTTTGTTTTTTCAATTTTCTTAAGGAAACTCAAAAAATGTTTTTTCTCTACCAGAACTTAATGAGGCCCAATGTTCTGGGACTGTTGATTTAGACTAGATCCCTTTTCTTTATTGAGATATATGTTTAAAAATGGGTTACCTCAAGGTATCTAGAAATAAAACTTCCAACTAGTCTCATTTATTTAACACAAACTATGTTGTCATCTTCTTAAGGCTAAAGGTACTTCCCAGAACTTTTAAGCCCCACATAAGAAATACTGGAGCTGAATAGTATTTAAATGACGTCTCTTGATAAGGTGTAATTCCAATGTTTGCTTTGTGAATCTCTTCAGTAGAATTAAAATCCTGTTTCCTGACTCTCAGTGAAACTAAGTAACATTCATAGTATTTTTCTACTGAAGTGGATAAATAATTTGTGCCAGTTGTGCCTTTCTGATTGGGTGCTGGTGGTAAATATAGTCGAACAATCATTGAATAAATAGTTTTTCTAATATGTGTGAATAAATAGGTTTATGTCCTGGGTTAACCTGTTAATGGTCTAATCCAAAGAAAACATTCAGTGTTGCAGCTGTGATGTGATAAAACATAAAGCATCAAAGCTCACCTATCTATTTTCCTGCTTCCACAGGAATGATCCAGGCCTTGGGAGGATTCTTCAGCTACTTTGTCATCTTGGCTGAAAATGGTTTCCTGCCCAGTCTACTTCTGGGTATCCGCCTCGATTGGGATGACCGCAGTTGTAACGATCTGGAAGACAGCTATGGACAGCAATGGGTACGTGTTGTTTTTATTTTCTATTTAAATATCTCTCTTCATATATGGTCTGCTGGCCTAACTGTCATTTCCTTCCTCGCCCAGACTTACGAGCAGAGGAAGATTGTGGAGTTTACGTGCCACACAGCCTTCTTTGTCAGCATTGTTGTGGTGCAGTGGGCCGATCTCATCATCTGCAAGACCCGACGTAACTCTGTGTTCCAGCAGGGAATGAGGTGAGTGCTGCAGCTACATGGATAAATACTTCCTTTAAGCCCAAATGTCTAAATTCCATGGTGAATTCCTTTTGGCCAATGCTTGCTGTATTTCTGCACTCAGGAACAAGATTTTGATCTTCGGCCTGTTTGAAGAGACAGCCCTGGCTGCCTTCCTGTCCTACTGCCCTGGCATGGATGTGGCTCTCAGGATGTATCCTCTAAAGTAGGTGTCCAGCTAATGTTTATTAACCGGCATAAAAGACCTGAGATGTTCCCTGCTTACGGGATTCGCATTCCTTTCTTCTTGTCTGCAGGCCTAGCTGGTGGTTTTGTGCATTCCCATATAGTTTTCTCATCTTTGTTTATGATGAAGTTCGAAAACTTATCCTCCGTCGGAACCCTGGTGGTAAGTCTTTGCTTTCTCACCCATTAAGTGTTTTGCTTATTTGAAAGACTTGATTGTTACATTTTAGTGGTTTCAATAGCCACTAAGAGAAGTACTTTTCTATTAGAACTTCCCGCAGTGACACCATATGTTTGTATTTTATTTCTTACCGGTTGAACCATTCTTTGATAAGGTTTTCAAAAGCACTGCAGTTCCTTTCTCCACTCAGGTATTCTTTAGGCGCAGCTGTGTTTCCTAGTGGAGAGAGAAAGGCAGGTCACATTCTGCAGAGAAATAGTCAGAATGAGCTGCTGTGCGCTTTTGAAGGTTAAAGACATTTTCCCAGCAGCTACCAACACTTTCCAATCGTTACCTTTTTTACACTTTCTTGAATTTAGAGTAAAATATTACATATTGCAATTAATATAAATATAAAATTAAATTACGATATCACGAGTCTGAGTTTTTTTTACCACTTTTTAGTAATGAAAAAAATAAAACTATTAATTTCTGTCAGTTTAAATGATTATGTCTTATACCAAATATACTGCATATTACACAAGATCAAAAAAATGTTTATATCAAATAAATCTCAGTATGTTTAGGCATTGTACACTATATGCGTCAATCCTTGTTTGGATGAATTAGATTAGATTAGAGGCAGTCAGCCTTTGGTTCTGCTGAGGTATAATGGAAGTCCAGGGTTGCCTTGATAGAGACTTGTTTTGTTGTCTTTGGCGTCTCTCACCTTTGACAACACTGTGGATTCTCTATGGGCTTCAGGTCACAACAGTTTGACTAATCAAACACAGTGGTCATTAATCCAGTTTATAGTATCTTTGGGTGTATGGGCAGGTACCACCTCCTGCTGGAAAATTAAATTAGCATCTCTATAAAAGAGAAAAACAGAGGATCTACAAAGATCACAGTGAGTGATGACATGGTTCCTCTAATCATCACTGTGAAAACATCCCACTGGACTTTGAGCCAATCAGCTTCTGTACCTTTAGGCTCTTTCTCTTGACTTTGGGAACTTAGTTTCCAAGCTAAGCATACTTTTATTTTTGAAATAATGTCTTTAAACCACTTTAAGCCCAGATGTATTTCTGACATCTCTGATTCTGGCTTAACATAACAAATGTGACAGCTGTTGCTCATGTTCTGAATTAGTTTTTTTGTGGTGGATCTTAAAGCTCCGTATCCAGCAGCAGTTCACACTTTATGAATTTCCTCTAAACTTGGAAATGAAATTTGCTTCTTAATCCTGTCTGCGCTGTGGTTTTCAGTGTTTTTATTTTTTATTTTTTCTACTACAAGTTTTCCTTTTTCTCACCTTTGTTTTGTTAGCAGTCAGCTCTTCTGCACAAACCTTTGCTGTGATTGTGTTCAACTAAGTTGGTTCTCCATGATTGTGAAATGTCCACATCATAACATTTCTCAATAGAAAAATATTTTGTATTGGTCTGTAAATGCAAATTTTTTGGGAAATTATTTTTTGTGTTTTAACAGTTAACTATTTAATCTAAAATATCAGACATAAATGTTTGAGTCATACTAGTCTGCAAATAATGAATCCATATTCAAGGACTCTTTTTAACCTGAGTTACTGAAACAAATAAACTTTTCAGTGATATTTTAATCTACTGATATAGATTCTTATATTGTTCGCGTAATAATGCAAATGTTTTTAAATGTTGATCACATTTTTAGTGATTGTGAGCTTTTTGTCTTGTTTTCACTGCAGGTTGGGTGGAGAAGGAGACATACTATTGATCAGTGGAGCACCTTTGCTCGAGCCCCTTTACATCTTCTACTCATCTGTTCTCCCATCACTTCATCCTCGGCAAGACTCATGTCCAGACGCCTCCTGCCCCCCTTTTAAAGACAAAAATAGCTTTCAAGCAATTTCCATCACAACTGCCCCAAAGATTAAAAAACAGCAAAAGCACCTTTACAACGTTCTACATTGCCCTGCGCCCTTTCTCCTTACCTCCTATGATACTCTTTGCATGTTTTCTCTCACTGCTGTGTACTTAAACCAATATATCTACCAAACGGCAGCTGCATATTGTGTATGTAGATTTGAATGAGCTGAAGAAACAGAGGGAGTGTTGATGCTCTGCAAAAAAAGGACCATTCAGCTTTTCCTCCTTCCTCTCTTCCCTGCTCTGTATTTTAGTACACCCGTCTCCTTTCTCTCCTCGCCATCCCGTTGCTTGTCCTCCAGTCACACACAAATTTAAAAGATCACACCATGTGATCCCAACGCCGGCCACCACTTCGACTGCCACCTTTCGCCTCTGAGCGCCTCTGTCTCCTGTTTGCGGAGGACCAGCAGAGTGGTCACCTCCCCGACCATCTCAATGCGTCCATTTTTTCCGTTTATTCAGTTTTTCCACAATCAGTGTTTTTTTTTTTTTAATATGTGGGGGTGGGAGGGATTTTGATGATTTATTTGTCTTTTTTATTGCTGATACGGGAGAGGAGGTGTGTGAGAGCAACTTTTCCTCATTTAGGCTTAACAAAGCACATCTCATGGTGTCCTCCCTCTTTTCCCCTTCTGTCTCTCACAGCCCTCCTCTCTCTTTCCCTCCCGCCCCATTAGTCTGTGTGCACAGTGTGAACCATTGTCGTTGTTAATAACTATTACAATACATCCCCTCTTCCCCAAAGTTGGTAAATCAACTCAATCTCTCTGTGTGCTCTAGGAAATCTATATAATTCTATACCTGAATTGACCGGAGACAGTAAAAAACATGTTGAAAAGCAATGCAGGAGAGACATTAATGAAGGGCATAAACAATATTGGTCAGGATGTGTGTGTCTCTTTTTGTATTTTCTTTGTTTTCAGTTTTGTTTTGGTTTTTTGCTGGTTTCTCAAGAGGCTAATCTTCAATGTTACAGCAAAGCAGGGTTTCGAGTCGTGTTTATTAAAACCAAAAGGCTTCAGGTTCCCATCAAGGCATGTGTGCAGGTGTGATATGGTGAAAGTGTGCTGTGATGTAGTTCGAGTGGTGACAGTATGAGTCCATGTGCCTGGGGCCCTTATCCATGGATCTAGACCCAGGTCCTGATCCAGATTAGTCTGGCTCGGATCTGTGCACACTTGCTGTTGGAGACCAGTCGAAGGGGGCCAGCATAGGTCCATCCTAGGCCACAGAAAAAGGAAGATTGAAGAAGAAAAAAGAAATCATTCAAAACTTGTAGAAATAATGTGTGTCAAATAAATGATCAAACACCAATAAAACATCTAGAACATTTAATACAACCTAAACTGGTGTCTCTGGCTTTGATTTATTTATTTTTTTTGTCACAGTTTGTTGTATCTGGCATGTAAAAAAAAATAAAAATTCAGTCTCCAAAGTTTCTAAGAAACACAAAGGTTACTGTGAATTTAAGGCAAAATAAAATGTATGATAAATTCCTGGTAAGCCAGGTTCATTATCAAATGCCTTACAGTTATGGAAGTCAAGCTTTAAAATAGTACACTTAAATGGACAGCCTATTTTATACTCTACTTTACACATTATTTATTCAGACCTGATCATTTTTTAAGCAAAAAATTGTTTAGGAACCTGATATCACCAAGTCTTCTGTTACTTTTGATGAATTTAAATATACTTTCCAGGAATAAAACAGTAATCCTTTATCTAAACCCATGAACAGTTGCAGCTTTCGTCTCTACAGTTGTTAAACATAAAGGTTTATAGAATGAAATCTATTTTTGCTGCAGATATGTGATTATTGAACATAAGCTAGCATTAAAAGGTTAACTTCAACCAACATGAATCTGGGAATAAGGTGCCATCTAGTGTCGCTGCTATAGGTGGAAGAGTTGGCAGCAGCCCAGGGTAATGCACCAAAAATGCATGTGTCAGCCTTGCCTGACAACATAGGAGCTTGAAATAGAGACAAGAGGATTGTATTATATTGTGTAATTATAAGACATTGTGAATGAATGTCTAGGATGGAGCTTAACCCCAGAGCATCTCCAAGCAATCATGTTTTTAAGACTTAATTGCTAATCTAGTGCACAATTTCATGCTGCAGTCCTGCATCAAGTGACAGATACAGATTAGTTGAGTACTTCTCCTGCTTGACAGAGAAATTTAGGGCATATCTCTGAGAAACAGCAGGACTTTGAGGTGCTGGTGCAGCGCTAATGACAAACACTCTCCATTTCACACCAACACATACACACCTACATTGTGTCACTCTCACTGACAAACACCTCTTACTCTCACCCTTGTTCTAATTTCCCCCGTGTCTCTGCAGTGAGCTCACTGCAGTGCAACACCCCCCCCCTCCATTCTCCTCACCACCCCTACGTATAATAGAATATCGATCGCTGGGCTTTTGCCGCAGTGTGTGAGCGAGTGTTCCTGTGGACGGGTGTGCGTCTGGCTGGGGCCCTCCAAGGTCATTGCCATGGCAACCTGAGCATGGGGTCCTTTGACTGTGCTGTAAGGGAACATGGGTCAAAGGGGTCACATGAAGAGGGGGAAGAATGGTGGAAACAAAAAATAGGGCGGGGGGGTGGCAGTTATCGGTGAACACTACAGTTTGGTCTTCTAGCTGCAGAGAGGAGGGATTCATGGGGTTTTATTCCACTGTGCATTCAGACCGGAGCGGAATAATAACCCAGAGGTACAGACCCGGTTCACAGGGCCACAGAGTTCAACGCAAGCGCTGCCAAACGTGCACAAAAAGAAGAGAACTGTGCTTCTTAAAAATGAATCAGTAACAAGGCTTTATTGCACGTTCAAAAATGTCCATACATAACAAACCACTTCCAACTAATACAAACTACTACTTTTAACATACCTGAATAATTTAATATCCATACAGACAATGAGATCAGTTAAACACCAAAACAGAATGCCTTTAGTAGCTTTTAAATGATCCAGAATTTTTATTTATGTAATAAGAACATAATTATTGTGAACAACCAGGCATTTTAAAGCTTCAATTGGCACGTAACCTTTGGAAATATATATCAGAAAGGAACAAGAAGCTTTATGACAAAACAGATAAAAATTAAAGCAGTTGAAGGCTTTTAATCTCATAATGTGCCTTGATTATTAATAAATTGTGCATACAGTAAGATATTTACTAAACAGAATGATAACATTTCTGATACCATATAAGGTGCTTTCTGGATAAAATGCCATGAGGTTAAGTATATGGAATATAAGATACACATTTAGCTTGGAAAAGGGTTAGAGAGCAGCTTTTGTCCACCAAACACCTGAAGGCTGATGCAATCAGTGGGTCAAAATGGGTCAAAATGATGCCCGATCGTCAATCAGCGGCTGCTCAAAGTCCAGCCGGCTCTTTACACGGGCTCCATGAGGAGCTCATCCAAGTCGGATCCCTCGAGCTGTCGGAATGCGGCGTGGGAGCCAATCACAAACAGCGTAGCTCCTGGGAGGAGACAGGACAGAAAGGCAAGGTGGATGTTAGGATAAAGAATGTCAAGCTTTTTTCACAGCTATCATAATGCAGGTAATGCCGTCTCTTACTAATGATGAAATTAGTAAGATAAACCAAACTAGAAAAGCTCCCTCAGAGCGCAGACCTCCACCAAGCACCTAATTTTAGCTTATTGTGATTTACATCTATGGCTAAAACTCACACAAAGGTTTCTATACACAATATAGATAAAGAAGAAATAAAAGAACATAAACCTGTATCGATCCCATCGGTTTATGCAGTTTGAGCTTTCGTTCTTATGAGCAACCCATAGCATCTTGTGGCTGCAGTGAAAACGGTACATTTCTCAGTGGAACTCTGTGGCTGAAACCAAAGTGATACTGGTATAAATATTGGCACCCTCTTGTCACTGCTGGCCCATCAGATGGCATTTAAAGGAGCAGAGGTGTCTTTAGAGCTTTAAAAGTGATATCAGTGGCAGAAAGCTGTTTTGCTAAATATTTGTTAAAACATTGTCTGTGCAGTCAGTTCATCAAGATTATGATCCTGCTTTAAAATATTATTTCCCTGTCGGAGCCGCTCAGACCCCCACATACTGGCGGTGAGCGGTCACTGAGAATCCAGCAGCCTGACCCGGTCGCTTCTTGGGGGTTTTCCACTACTGTTCGTGGCAACTGGAAGTAGATGTTAAGAGTTTTTCAGGTATGTTACAAACTACAGGTACCAGATAAAAAGAAGTGAAAATATTTTGGCGGCAGGTTTCTACATTTTAAGTTAACATAGGCTGTTTCAGGGTAGTGATCATAACGCTCTGTATCAGCAGTGCTGTGTCCGTCTCCCTGCCAGCTCCCAGATTGGCTTCTCTGATTGGTTGATGTGGCACATTGAGTAGCAAAAGTTCAATTTCTCCTACTCCAGCATCTGTTGCTTGTGAAGCGCGATACGCACCTCAGATGCTCATAAGCTAAAGAGGCGCTGCTTTAGACGCACTGCAGGAACTTTTGATGCAAACATAGACTTTGCATGCAAGGCGGCTGCGCCTGCTGCTCAAATCGTGTCCGATGTGAATGTAGCACAACATTTTAAGAAACGCTACTTGTGTGAGATGTTAAGTTTAAGGTTTCATTTGTATCCTTTAGGGGTTCAGGAATCCTTCATGTAATGCACCTAAGAAAACTATCTTTTTTAAACCATATGCTTCTTCTCCTCATCATTGTGATTCATTTATGGGGCAAAACCACAGAATCTACAAATAAACAGAACCGTAGTATGTATACGAAAACTGGTGCCTATCAAACTTAACTGTTCAGAAACTGGGATCAGACAGCATAAGCATTGCGTTGTGACCTCCATTATTATCAATGTGACAAACCTACATCAGTTCTATTTGTTTTTATGTCGCTAACTAAGAGTAACTGAGGATTATTTGAAATTAGAGGTAAAACTCCTGCACACCCAGTGCAGAAACACATGCAACCACAGACTTACCAAGAACCCAAAACACAGCGGTACCAGCTCCAGCCAACCAGAACACAGGCAGGGAGATGGCTCCAGCTAAACTCATCTGGTGGGGAACGGTCAGCTCTTTGCCTGGTTAACCAGAAAGCACAAAGGTAACAAAAGCAGGTAGGTTTGTACTTCTCATAGCAGAGGTAATACGCTTGATTATAAGCTTCAAATAAGGCAGTTAAAGCACAGAACATTCACATGGAACAGAGCTTTTTCTTTCATGACATTACTCACCAAGAAGAACCAGTTTGGACTCCAGAGATTTGAGGTGGATTATGTAGAAGGCACCAGCAAACACAGCCAAGGCAATCAGCAGCATAGGCGAGCTGATACTGAAGAGCAGAAACAGACCCCTTACTCTCAGTTTTCAATGCATTCATTCATATTTCATAACATTTAACTTGTTTTATTTCCAAGAGACTTCTGAAACTAAATACTAACAGTGGTGGTTGTTCTATAGTTCACAGCAACAGGAATCAAAATCATTAAAGGCCTTACATGCAGTAGAGAATAAGACCCAGGAAGATAAAGGTGTAGTTGCTGTTGTACACTTCCACATTCTTCACCACCCTCTGGCACAGCTCGCCAAAGTTCCGAGGTTTTGAGAACTTGCGTTGGTCCACAAAACTGGCCCATGGTCGAATGGACACTCTGCGCCGGTCCAACCACTCTTTAGCCCCGCTGACCGAGAGGCCTTTGGGAAGCCACAGCCTGTAAAGCAGAGACAGCCGCATATTAACATGTAAAAAAGTACGAAAAATGCTATGAAACATCATCATTTATGAAATAATATCAAACTAAAAAAGCACTCTGAGAGCACAGATCTCTGCCAAGCAGCATATTTTGCTTTAAATAGTGACTTACGCCTATAGCTAAAACTCGCACAGGATCTGGATCATTACGAAATTTAAATAAATTGTTCCTTGGAACGAGGCACACCTCTGGTAAAAAAAAAAAAAAAAAGTGACCATAAAATACATTTATAAGTTTTCAATTGAACCTGCTAACAATTCACCAAGATTCCCATTTTCTTCTGTTTTTATCTTCAGTAAAATACTTCCCCACTTTTTGAGTCCAATGCTGAGGCTGTCAATAGTGACTGCTAGCTATCTCTGGTTAAGTGGGGAACTGCTTATTTCTGTTAAATATACCCATCTCTCAAAGTTAGAGATTATTTTTAAAAACTCCTGCATCAAGATTATGATCTGGATCATCACCAAAATGTAATGCTTCATCTGTCACTAACTTTTCAACTTTTCCTGTACACAGACAGACAAACAAAAACATAATCTCCTTGGCAGAGCTAGTTATTCTGTTGTTAACATTAAACAAAATATATAAAGTGAAAGGATCTTACTTTGCTAGCACCCCAGTGCCCCCTGTGCCAGTTGGATGAGCATCCTCAGCACCAAACAGATCACCAGCCTTGCTATCCATGTCCACAAGGCAGTTCTCTCCCTTTGGTGCACCGGTGGTCATTTGCAGACTTAATGCTGCAAGGAGATTGCAAGAAAAATAATATTAAAAGAAAAAAAAAAACTAATGTGGATGCAAGATTAAAAATAATCATTAGAAACTTTCACATCCAGCTGAACGGATAGAGAGTTGTCACATCAAGCGGAAATGCATAGCAGATAAAACAGAATGAAAAGCTAAAATGGACTCAAAGGAGACTTTTGGGATTGTGATATTTTACACATCAGCACAAAAGTAATCACTGCAACACAATGCACTTTGTGACCCTTATGGCTGTGAAAGGTGCTTTATAAATAAACATTACTTACTATGTCGCAAAGCTGTAGGATTTAACTGTGAAAGCATAATCATGCAGCAGAACTAATAAGAAGATATAACAGAAATGTGTTCAAGTTGCAAATTGGGAGCTAATCACTGTGATCAGGCTAAAACTATTATCAATACAACCTTAGGATTAAATTTACAAATTTAGGATTCTCTCAGGCTTCTAACTGTCAAAATAGATTTGGCAGCATAATATACATGTAGCAAAAAAACCAAGGATTAGCAAAACATGTGATACCAGGAAATTAGATTCTACAGGTTTACTCTGATATTGTTGAAACCGATTTTCAATTTATTGTCTAATTTTGATTTAAAAGTTATAATTTTTTGTTTTGGAATGTTAGAAAATGTTTAAGTGATATTATTCAAACAGAGAATAGTCAACAAAAAATGGTTAAGCTAGCAACTGAGCCATGCAAAAATAAAAAATATGTTACATAAGCTGGACAATTTTGAATCTACGAACTATAACGCATACTAATTTGCAATGGATTGGTTTATCTTTTTACAAGGTTTTTTTTTTTTTTTTTTAAATAAGGGTTTTTTTTTTTAAATAAGGGTAGTTGTTTTTAATCTGATACAACATGGTCTTACAGGATTATTCCCATTCAAGCATGTCCCTACTAGTGCATGTTTGTAGACAAATCAGGATCAGTAGGACAGAAACAATTATAGTCGTCACCTAATTAACTTATCAATTAATCATTAACTGGAGTATTAAGATTCTAAATCATACCTTTAGGTGACAGATCAACCTACTTAGAGCAGTAATTATACCAAAATTGTAAAAAAAAAAAAAAAAAAAAGTTAAACATTTTGCATTTAAGAGGTTGCAGCTCTATATCTGAGTCTCTAATTGTTTATTCATTATTCACCTTAATGAATAAGAAACAAAATCTAACTTTTCCATGTTTGACCTACTGATATTGAAGTGAAAAATTCCCACTGCCAGATAACTAGTTATATAAGATGAGAAATACCCAAAACTATTTTAATGTACCTGTTAGAAAGTGTGACGAGCATTTTTTTTAACCATTGAACAAAAATAACAAAGTTGTGTTCAGGTAGAAACTGTTTTAGTTCAAGGTATAAAACTAAACAAATAATATCTAAGAAATGAGTAACAGCATCTCCATAGCCTGGAGACGAACAACTGAATAAGACTTAATAATATTTCAGAAAGAGTTCAATTGAAGCTATTTATATAGATGTTATAGAGTCAAGATAAAGATATCTGGGGTTCATATTTTCATAAAACACGACATTTAAGCTTATAGCTTAAAACAAAATTAAATGATCCCTCGTGTTTGTTATCCATACCAAAGCAAACAAATTTAAATATCTAAAATAAGATAAAAGCTGAATATAGTGTCAATCACATGATAGCTCATAATAGTTTGAATAGTTTAGCAGTGGAAAAATACATTCAAAAAGGGGCTTGGTCACTCAGGCTAAGCAAGAAAAAACGTTTCGTGAAGTATATTTAGAGCTCCTCTTTAGCGAGAAGCGTCATTGTGTAATATTCGTAAATATCTGATGCAAAACATAAAGATGTTCAAGTGATTAGCCCATTTAGCTTCTCTGCTAACGTTTTCGTTAACTCTGGCCCAAGCAAATAGCTTTACGTCAAAACACTTTACATACGCGTTTATAAATTTATTAAATAGCAAAAAAAAAAATGTAACTTGTAAATCGTAAAATCCTTAGAGGTAAATATAGATTCTTACTGGAAAAGTTTTAAAAGACAGCTTCCCCTTCTTGTTTGTGTTCTGAATCCCGGATGTGATGTGGCTGTAGAGAGCATAAAACCATCTCAGCACTCTGATGCACCCTACCGCCACCTATCGACACCACCAAAAACAACACATTGTCAAAAAATACGCATAAGGGAGTAATATGGAAAAGTTTATATTTTCATGTGTTTAAATTGGTCATAAAATGCATATGAGCCTTCTTTACAGTGATTTCGATTTTAATAATAGTGGGTCAAGCGAAAGCCATAACAGTTTGTTGGGAAAAAAAGATATCAGTTGTCTGCAGTCTCTGAGCTCGCAGATCAGTGCCGTAAAAACGTGACCTTACATCACCAGTCAAGCAACAGGGATCTGATTGGTCAATTCCTCAGCGTTGTCGTCGTCGCGTCACCGAGCACGTTCCTCTGTGGAAGTTGCTAGATCTTCCAGCGGAAGAGGAGATACGGCAGGAGTGCGGTGAGTTAGAATGATACAGTTTATTTTATTTAAAAAGCGAGTCTAAAATACACCGAAACACTTAAAAGGACACTTTTCATTCTTACGTTTAATCGCGTGCGCACCTTAACGGTCAAAATAGTGTATTTCAGACAATATCTGGTAGCACTAACAGTAAAAAACATTTTTACTGCTAACAAAGAGTCTGCATATTATGTAAGAACAATGAATATATTTTATGTTGAACTTTATCATTTGTGGCAGAAATCTGTTATTAAATTACGCTGTTTCTATTTTTTTAAACACAGAAAACGTGAGAGGTTACATAAACGACCACACGGCTGTACCAATCAGCGCTGCTGCTGCTGGGCGTCAAAAGAAAGGACCAGTGGTTTATTTGGCTTCCAGCGAGTTGTTGTTTTCTGCTGAATTTTAACAGCGAATAACTGGCCCATTGTTTGGCAAAACAGCGTCGACCCAAGGACATCGAAAAGGTAATTCAGCAGACCTCGTAAACACAAAATGTCTTCTCTTTGTTATTTTGCTCTGTCGAATTAGTAATGCTATGTTAACACGTCTAGGGGCCTCCAATGGATCACAATACAATGCAACAGCTGTTATCTATAATCATTATACACAGATAATTATATTTTATACGTTTATATCTGCTGCACGGTGTCTGACTTGGCAGTTGTTCAAGTGGTTATTGACAATTTCCACATCAGGGAAGGCCACAAAATGTCATCTCTAAGGAAGATGGCTGTTAAGCCAGTGGTATATCCAAGTATTTATAGCAGGTTTAGCACAGCTGGTACTGATTATTTAAATATAGCAAAAGTCTGTTAATCAGCTATCAATGAAAATCAGCTGTGCTACATGTTTTAGGCATCTCTTTGCTGCAACACAGTTGATTGGTATTAATTGGTGATAAAAAGATTTCTAAAGGGCTTGATGGCATGCAGAGGAGGAGCAATGCGCATGACCCTAGCCTTTCAGGACCCCCATCCCAGAGCAGGAAATACTGGCTTTGAGAGTATTTAGAAGTAAAATGAGTCAGAGCTTTAAAAGGGACTACAACAAGACCTTACTGGCAATTTCCTTGTGTGGCTTTACCTGGGTTGATTTGAAAAGTTCTTAACTTTAATTCACTGGTTCAAAGACAGATTTTGGTGAATTTTCATCTAAAGATTAAGGTTCCAGAGTCTAGACAAGAGTAGAGCAAGTATTCATTGTAACGTTTTCTGTTGGTGATGATTTGGGACAGCATGCCTGACTGTCCTGGGGTTTCTTTTGCTGTAAATCATAAAAATTAATATATATATATATATATATAAAATAAACGTAATGTTTATGATAATTAATCTTACTTTATTTTTAAATATGATCCAGTAACAAGCTACGTTCACACCGCAGCCTGAAGTGACCCAAATCAAGGGGTGTAAATCACATCCATCATGGCGATTCGTTTCAGTATCGATTTCCTGACCCAACAATTCGATTATTTTTGATACTCAAGAATACACCACCATAAGATTCGATTAATTGGTTCTTTTTTTTAACAGCTTACAGGCTAGTCAATGTTTCAAATTTGAAATAAATCATTGAAAGCTGTAATATCGTTATCCTTTTTTTTTTTTTGAGAAACAACAGCAAATAAAAGAAGTAGAAAAGTTGCATCAAAAAATACTGCACAAAATCAGTGCAATGCAATACCTCGGCTCCAGACGTCCCCGCCCCCTCCACAGACACTCTGCTGCACCTCTCCCAAATTGTAGCTGACTGCAGACAGGAGGCCGGCTTGTTTTGTTTTTAATGACCGAAATTGCGGAAAACTCCTGAAGTTTGACCCGCTAGAAGAGAGAGGTGCACGAGAACGCTGGGACCCTTTTTCCACCTGGATCTCCGCTCTTTTTTGCCCTCATGTCCCTCCGTCGTCAGACTAAACTCGCCCCCCACTTCCTCTCCATCTCGGCCGTATCTAGACCCACAGTGTGTAGCACAGATCATGCTTCAATATTGAGCAACTTAAAAATGTCTGTGTCAAGCTTACAGCAACACACTGCTGTAAGAGTATAACCAGGAAGCGCGGTAGGAGGGCAAAATAGGTTTAGCGCCACCGCAGCACGGGAGGAGGAATTACGTCCAGGCGTAAATGGATAAAAATAGGCCGGAGGGGAAAAAAACAAAACATGAATCGATACTCTTGCGGACGTATTGATGCATCGGATCGTCGGCTGTTGGATCGATGCATCGATACAAAACGATTATTATTTACATCCAAAAATTTTTTTTTTTTTTTTTTTTGCCCATATGCGACCTGGATCTGATCTTTTCACGGCAGTCTGAACAACACAGATCCAATTTTTTTCCAATGCGACCCAGGCCAACTGGCTATGTGGTCCTGGATCCAATACGAATCTGATCTTTTCAAATGCGACCTGTGTCTGAACGGCCAGGTCGCATCCATCCGAACACAACGCCATTAGTGACTGACATAGGTCACTATTCTGCTTCTTGCTGTGCAGAAGTGGCAAGAAAAACAAATACCATGGCTTTAAGCATCTTGAAAAGATTGAAGTTTTAAGATTTGGAAAGATCGCTAGATGCGCTCCAGCACTACATCCTCGGTTACTTCCGTAAACACGAAGCACGCTGGCTTGTGACGTCATTGCGTCCTCTACTGCACATATGGGACAGTTAAGCTGAATGAATGCAGTTCACACAGGAGATCACATACAAGTTGTATATATAGTTGTATATATTTGGTAATGTGAACGGCAACGCAAAAAATTCGGGATTTCACAAAAAAATTGGAATTGAGCATCAAGGCCTGCAGTGTGAACATAGTCTTAGTCTATTGACATCTACTGCTTATTTAGTACAATTTCTTGTTCATCCTTAATTGCACAGTGTATAATTTTTTTTTTCTGATTTAACTAGGAATATCTAGAACTTTGTAAACAAAGTACCAGTTAAATGAAGCTAGCCTTGAGTAGTCATTTGTTTTTTGTTTTGTTTTTTTGCATTTGTTAGACTGCTCCTAAATAATTCACCTAATTTTAGTTTTTTTTTTTTAAAACAATATGGACAAAGCCATTTCAAGATGCAGAAAAGGTCCATACAATTGAACTGGCTTTATGCAGCTCAGATAATCAGATTTGTCAAGCACCATTTAATTCATTTATTTCTGACTAATGCTACTCCTAAAACTCCACGAAAACTATCAAACCATGTCTTCCTTTTATAAAATGCCACAGAACACCCAGGTTCTTATGAGCATAATTGTTGGCTTCTTGGTGCCTATCTATTTGCTGCTTTAAAATAATATTGTTAATTGTTTGTGCTTCTTTCCTGTTGAACAGTTTTGGATAAGAAAACGTGGAAAAAAACATGGCTGCAGTGCGGTACCCCCAGCGCACCCTCAGGGAATCGCTCCACTGGGACGAAACGGAGTGCATGAACTATTATGGGATGCTTTCTCTCCATGAGATGTTTGAAGTAGTTGGCTCTCAGCTAACAGAAGCAGACGTTGAAGTTCTGTCTTTCCTGCTGAATGAAACCTACCCCGGATCACACCCTCTCGACCCGGCTGGCTGGACGGTTGAACCTGCTGAAGGCGATCCAGAGGACTCTGGTGTAGCCCCGAGTCCACAGCTGCTCAAAGCATGGAGACGGATCAAGCACAACGAATCACAGCAGCCTTCAGTGGTCTCAAAGTCTAAAAGCGGCCTTGAGCTGTTGCTAGAGCTTGAAAGGAGAGGATACCTCAGTGATGGCAACCTGGAGCCACTGCTCCAACTCTTAAGAGTTCTCACCCGTCATGATCTGCTGCCATTTGTGTCCCACAAGAGAAGGAGGACAGGTGATCACATAGATGCAATGACTGTAGCCGCTTTGTAATGTCCTCCCAGAATTATTCATTCATCTCTTCTTGCTCCATTTGTTAGTATCTGATGTTTAATTTGTGTTTTTCAGTGTCCCCTGAGAGAACTGGACAGAGGTATGAATTAGATAAATCCGAACTGGTGTTTGGATTACAGCATAGCTGCAGAGACACGGATATGCCTCTTTCATCCTTCACACAACAGTTAACTACAGGTAAGTTTGCTTTCCTTTTATTTTGGTTGGTAGAATAGTTCTCACTCTGTCAAAGCCAATACTTATAGCGGGCTTTGCTAAACGATTCTTACCCGTACCATATTCTGTCACATGCTAACTGTGAACCTCTGATTGGGATCTTATGCGATGGGGAATCATAAAATAGAGCATACTAACCTAGACACACTACTTGTGAGCATCATTATACTTAAGACAGAATTCTTGAGATAATATTTTCTGGAGATAATTCAATAATGGGCCTATTCATAAAGCACACCCAAGCTGGAAATTAACTAGAAAAAAACTGTGCAATCAGAAATAATGTTTGTCATAATTTGACCTTTTTAGTTTGCATTTTTCTCTAAAGTAGATCTGATTTAACTTGCCAACATTTTACTTCCTGTCTAGCTTGCAACATTATCATCAAATTGCACAACAAATTTCCACTATTTTAGTTGGATTATCAGAGGTGTAGTCGCAGAGCTTTTATAGTCCTCACAGCTGTTCATTTCAATGTGTTTTAATTGCTACAGATTTCATGGTCTGCTTATGTTCTAATTGTGTGCTAAATTAGAACCTGTGTGTCGAGGAGGTAAAGATGAGCTAGGTATGAAAGTATTTATGGTTTTCACAGTTCTTTTGATCCTGTTTTTCAGAAAAAAAGAATCTGATAAGAGTGGCACATATTCAACCCTCTTAATCTCTTTCTTCAGAAAAAAATCTGGTGAACATCTGTTCTAAGAAAGAACTTGTGTATTAGATTGAGCCCATCTGTGTTGGTTTTAATCTCAATATAAATCAGACTTTTTTTTAAGGGGGTTCAAAAATTGGAGAATATTATATCATGTATGATCTCAAAGATCGAAATTTACATCAGACAGGTCGGGGATAAAGGGAAGTGGTTTCAAAGGGGGGTTAGTTTTATTGTAAGCTTTAAATAGCTAAAACATTTAAGCATTGACAAAAACTGCAAAGCTTATGGCACAACTGCTAATCTGCAGAGATATAGTTATAGTTCTCCACCTAACCTAACAGTCAGGGTTTACTTGGGATTTATTTTTATATTTTTGCCCAAAAGGGGCTCGTATCTGACTCTTTAGTGGTAGTCAGAACTGTCCGATTACTTTTACCTCCAAAAATTACAATTTGTGACACATATGGTACTAAATGTTGAGTGAAGCCTCAGTGGTCATGTCGCATTTCACTTTCATGTTATCATCCAGGCAATGGCTACTCATTCATACAAACTCCTCTCTAGTACAGACATGGAGTAAATGGACTCTTAGCAATTATGATGGAGCAGCAAAAATAATTTTTTTCAAAAGACGCTGTTATTGCAGCTAAAGGTTGACCTACAAAAGTATTGGCTCTTAAGGCTTTGAATATAAATGTATGCCATGCACATTCGTCTTTGTCTATTACATAAGTTATGCTAATATCTATATTATAGGTTTTATTTTTCAAGTTCTTGTTTTTGTGGTCAACCTAGAAGCAGTTGCAACAGATGTTAAAAGAATCACCCTACTTTTGCCTGTTTCCTACAATTCAAGCCATGACACAGATGTTTTATGTTTTCAGGTATTTACCCTCCTGCAGCTGGGTCTTCTACAAGGACTCGGAGGAAGAAGAGAGGACATGGCTGGAGCCGTAAGCCCAAGAAAACAAGCAGACCGGTTCAGCCACTGCCTCTCCCGCCTGCACCTCAGAAAGTGTCGTGTGGTAAGTGCAGTGACTACATGGGCAACATGTCTTTTTTTAAGTTTACATCCTTTGCTCTTATAAGCGCTCTCAGTTTCTCCTATTGTTTTTCCTTTTTCAAGTCAATATCCTAAAAACATAAACTTCTCAGTCTTTTAACATCCTCAATTTCCTCCATTTCATTCACTTATGCTTTAAACTGATTTTAATTATTTCTGCTGATCCTCAGCTTGAATCTTTGCGTTTGCTGACAGCAGTCTTTCTCACCATTTTTGTTGGAAGGAAGCAAACACCATCTGTTTAGTTAAAGTAACATTCAACGGAAAGATCCATGAAGTAGATCAATCAATTCCTATATTTTACCTCAGTGAAGATTTAAAAAAGTTTGAAAATGATGTTAACACTTAAGAAGTGTTTTACATTGAATTAGACCTCATTGGTCATAAAGGTAGGGATAAATTCTCCAGATCCAAACCCACATTTAATACCTTTCAAAATTACAGCAACTTGTGTTTTTATACTTTTCTGGCCAATTCATCCCATTTACCAACAAACAGTTTGAGTAATAAAACTCAACCTCAGTTCTGTTGTTGGACAAATTTTAATATCACCTTTACATTTTTCGGTATTCCTCTTTGGATCATCGAAATCCAAAATATTCAAACCATTTTCAGTGTTGTAGGATGAACAGTATCCTAATACCTTTCTCGAACATACTTTTTTGTTTTCTCATTGACTCTATTGCATTGCTATTCCCTCACTTAACATTTCTCTAACGCATCGGTCTGTGTTCAGCTACTGCTACTAGGAATGGAAACTGGTGGCTACTCCCTGCTCTTTTTGTCTTTCAATCCAGGTTTTACTCCTATCGACCTAAGAGCCGCCCTTTGTTCTGCTTTGTTGTACTGCTTTCATTTAATTTCCCTTAAAAATTTAAAGTATAAATGAACTCAACTCAACTAAACTCATGAAATTACTCTTGAGTTGGTTCCTACAGAAGCAAAAACGATGAAAAAACTTCAAAAACATCCAAAATTAAATTCTTAAACTCTAGACTAAATCTCAGCTCAACAGAAAATGGGTACTAAATACCTTTTTGGCATTTTTAATTAGCTGTTACTTGGTCTTTATTTAAGATGGGTATCAAGATGAAACGCAAAACTGTACAGAATTCCTCATTCTGGTCACTGAATGAGGAATATTAAAATATTAATGATGCATAAGTTCTATTAACTTTGAAAGACGGGCATTACGTCACCTTAAAATGTTTTCTGTTTGATATTTTAGGTATAGACTTAGAAACAGGCTTCCTAAAATAGTTAAGTTGTTTCAAGAGCTGCCTTTTAAATTTAATATATAGATTTAATATATAGTTAACTTATTTGTGGTTGTTAACATTAAAAATGTATTGAGTATGTAGCTTTGAGTTGGCCGATGCATATCTATAGATCAGTGACATAAAAACAAATGATTTATTAAAAACAAAAGAACAATTGCTCTTAGTATTGATCAGCTGATTGAAATTAATAATTAATTTGGTTATGGTAAATGTGTAACTTATAATACTGAGATGGATTTCCTTAGCTTTTTATCCTGTACTAATTAGGCCCCATTTACACACAAAAACGTATAAATGGTCTCAGCAGGGTCTTGAAGAGGTCTTCTGAAGTGTATATAAGGAATGCAGCGTTGTCCCTATTGCATATTCCTCCACTGGTTCAAGTGTGAACAAAACTCAGACAGATCGTGTTGGTTCAATATTGTGGTAGCAGCACGTATGCTATCCATAGTGTTGCCTGTATGCACTGTTAGGCAATGGCCTTTGAAGAATTGATGGGATTTGTTGGCTTAACCACAATGCTGCTACTTCATCACATCCACACCAGGCTGGCCGGAGGAAAAAAGTCTCGCCATGCAGCTAAACTGAACATTCAACAAGTCATCATCTGGCACCTAGAGATCATTATGTACTTTATTTTCAGCTAGAAGGAGTTGAGGAGAAATTTGAATGTAAATCTAAAGATGGAACCAAAAAGCCCAGAGAGAGTAAGAGTATTGGCAGGATAGCAATCATCAACTGTCCTTCCATTCTGATAAGCTGGTAAAGGCTTTCTCCTCTAAAGCAAGGTTGAAACTGATGGTGCAGAAGCTTCCCTGTTTGTTAAAGAACACCCAGATGCATATTACTGTGGTGAGGGCTTTTTTAGGATACCCCAAAAACGGCAAACAAAGTAGAACTGAGTTACAAGATTGGTTTCGCTCTAAGATCTTGATTTTTCTTTTTGTTTGTTGCTATCTCATCTTCAGCCAATGAAATACAGTTTTGTTCAGCTTAGCAGAGTGGCTTAGGAAAACGACTGCTTCATGCGATCTCTTCAACATCTCACTCCAATGGAATAAAATCCAGGAATTTGACAAATATTCTTCAAATATAAGAAATTTAACTTCTGACCTTCAAGTATCTTCCAGAGCAATGTGAAAAATCAATCCACGTAAATCTTTAATGTTGCAAAACTGAAATATAAACCGTTTTATAATCTTCTTGTTCTAAATGTCATAAGGAGGCATTTTTCACTGCTAGATTTGTTTTAGTATCAAAGTGTCCATGTCCACCAAATTCTAATAATATCCAGCTCTTAAAAATTCATCTTTTTTTTCCTCAACGCCTAAAGATAAATGTTGCGCAAACCTTCCATTTCTTCTGTTTTTTGCTCAGTAAGTCAAAAAGCTTAAACATCCCCTCTTCAAGGCCCGTCTTTGCCTGAAAATGCCAAATACTGACCAAACCAAAGGCCAGATGAAGCCAACTTGAATAAAATATAATAATGGAAGGAAGACAGCCCCCATGGGTATTAAAGTTGAGTGATGTGCCTGTGAACATGCTGCTGTCTTGACTCAACATTTGATTCCACCAGGTTGACTCCGATTGTGACTCAGATCGAGTTACCTAAGACACAATGGATCATGAAGACAGAGATCGAGACTGAGGAACAAAACAAAAAAGTCTGTCACTCCACTCTGTGCATACGTACCGCAGTGTGCGTGATCAACTCAGTCATGTGCTCTCACAAGTCTGGGCCGATGCCTAAGGTAAAAAGAGGCTCTCCTCCTTGTTACAACAGGGGGTGGAGCTGCTACTTTGCTCTGTATACGATGCTTGTCTACCATAGATGCTCCTTACCTGGTCCCCTGTCATCAAATTTAATTTGCTTTTAGATAATTCTTCCTCTATTTAGTCTTAACTGTGGAAAAAAAAAAAAGTTGTCACAGTCTCGATTTACTCCTGTTCTGACAAGAGCTCAGTGTGTTAAACAACTGACCCCCGAGTCCTCAGCAGTACGCTACAAGTCCCTCTCACAAGTATGCAGTGCCTGTTTAAAAGTAAAACTCCAAGATGGAAGAGATTTGATGCGTCTGGCTTACTAAAGTCATCCCAATTTGGAACTGGATTTAATTTAATCAGAATTGATCCGCTAGGCTAAATGGTGACTCACAAATATGGCCAACATACCGTTTATAAAAAAAAAGCTTAAGTTCAGGAATACACCTTTATCATAAAAAACAGGGGAAATAATTTTGATGAAGCACAACTGCAAGATAATTAGAGTTTTCAGTTCTGGGAATAATAATTTTTAAAAATTTCATTTGTCAGTAGTGGTTTTACCAGATGAGGTAGACCTTATTTCCTTAAAAGTATTTGAAGATTTTTCAATATCTTTAAATCAATAAAATGTATACAAATGAAATGATTTAATAGAATAGCTCTGCTTTTTTCATCGTGTTTCCGTCTAGCGCCATGGACATCGACAGATATGAAAATATTTGGCTCATTTTAACATTTATGGCATCATTTTATTCTTCGATTTTAATGTCGTAGCAGGGTGAAGAATTGATGAACTACTTTCTTTTATGAGGATGTTTTAATACTTGAGGATGTACCCGTTATAGAGAGATAAAAGTAAGGAAATCTTGACCTTATTTGCCTGGAAGTGAGTAGGAGAATTAGGTTTGGGGTGGAAGTCAGTCGGACACGCCCATAAAACTTGTCTTATTGGAGCTATGCTTTTTGTGTCTCCTTAAGCTTAATTTAAAAACATTGCTTTTTCCCCAGTAAACCAACTTGCACACTGAAAAGGTTAAATTTAATGTGAATGTGTCTATTAATCTCAAGATAAAATTTGCCTTACCTAATATTGATTTGTAATGCATATTGACTTCAGTATGATATTAAAGAACGTTAAGTTGTCCTATGATCAAAATAAAGAAAAAGGAAAACTGAAAATATGTTGGTCATACTTGTGTAAAACACCTGTTTTCACACATTTTAGCACCATAAAATCCTGATTGGTGTCAGAATGTGAGAATTAGCTTGGCTTTGACTTTCAGATGATCCAAGATGGCTGCTGCTTTAGAAGAAACAACTCTGCTGGAAGTCCTTTTTTTTTTCTTCCAAGCAGCTCTGAGAAAATGGAGTAGTGCTCTGCTGAGGGAAGCTCGTTGCTGTATCTTATCTCTGCGACCCGTGTGAGGCCCCCCGTGTGCGTATGTGGAGACGGAGCAGAGATAGATAGGGCAGTTCAGTCCATCACTGGCCCCTAGCATTTCAACAGACCTTAAATAGTCTCTCTTGTCATGACTCATCTCCAAAACCATTTTCACCAGAGTGTCTGAATTATACTGTGACATTGACAACTGCTAATACTCCTGTTCCTACAAGGCCTGCTTGGGTAGGCTTATGTTTGCTTTAACCCCTGTTGATTAAGTCATTAGTTGTAATGGTTGAATGTAAGAAAACAGTCCAACGTAGGAGTAGTCCCAAGCATTCCAGTGTATCTTAAGAGCCCATTTAAGTATATCTGGATTGATTAAGTTGACATTGACAACTACTGGCCTGTCTGAAACCTGATAACTACTAAGAAGTGCCTGCTTGATGTTGAAGGAAAAAAAGGAACCTGGTCAACCCTCATCCAACCCACTTGTGCTTGTCTCTCTTTCTCTTTCTGTATTCGCAGTTCTAAACAGTCCCAACGTGTGTATCAGGAAAACGATATCCTTACACACAATGAGAGAGCGAGAGATCGAACACTAAATGTTCAAACCACGCAAAAACGGTAAAGAGTGATTTGTCTATGGGACATGAGAGGTTTGTGTGCCTGTCTCTCAGATTTCCCCGTAGCTCTCCACTCTCTTGGTCGGTTGTACACCAGAAAAAATGGATCGATAAAGAGTCGAAGCTCTCCGTGCCAAGCGGCTCCTAGTAAATGGATACTTAAACTTTTTTGGGAAGGGAGGGAGGGTGAGATGAGGAAGCCAAATAGGCTTGGTGTTGAAAGTGAGTAATGAAAACTGTGCCTCCTAATGTCCTGTCTAAGTGGATGTCTCTGTGTCCGATGAAGCGTGAAGTTCTCTGTAACCCTAACAAAATGACTATCACTGTGTTCCTGTGGGTTTTAAAAGACCTTCCAACTCACTGTCTTTACTTCTATCCAGCTCAATGGGAAATGAAGACCAGCCATAAATGCAGTAATTGGAAAGTGTTTATCATAGTCCTGGTAATTGCATGCTGTGTAATAATAGAAAAGGTCGATTTACAAGACTTGAAATGCCTCACTCTAACCACAGCAGGTATTTTAAAAAGTTAAAGCTCTTTGTAACCAATTATTTTCACTGCTGATGGATAAAAGCCATCTTAACATACAAGTCATTGAAAAGGAGTGCAATTTTTAAAATTCTGGCTGTGATATGAAAATAGTAAATTTATTTTTACGGTTGTAAAGCATGTACCTGAAAACATTCTGTGAAATTCGCCCATAATGCCTGTGGAAATGTTGCTTCTGATAAATAGTCCAAAGATGCTGTATTCGACAGATTTTTTTTCCCATCTTATGCTTCTGTTCCCACTCCTCCCCCAACCCTGATCCCTGATCTTGATTGTAATGGTTCATATTTAACTCAATTTTATCACATTCCTCCCTAGGGTTGTTACTATACAACAAATAGTGAGCCCTTTCCCCCATATTCATAGATCATGGATCCTTTGTAATGCACCTAAATACAATTCCTTTGGGTGCCGTGAAAGGTTACAGCGATGCAATAAAATGACAATTAAGACAATAAAATAGTTTCATGTATTTGTTTCTAATTACAGGCAATATTTGCTTTAAGAGGTATAGATTTTTAAAACTGCATTTGTGTTGTAAGTCTCGGCATACTGTGATAGAGACACGGCTAAAAATGTATTAGAATTAAAGGTCTTCATGAAAAAGGAATTTTTCTTCTCGTACCTTAATACTTTTCTAAAGACCCCAGCATTTGTTTTCAGCTTACATGTGAATTAATTATCTAACATTGGTTAGCTCTGTGCCTGAATTTGAAAAAACGTCTCTTACGAATGTGACATTTTGGTATTTTCTTCTACTTTATAATCTAATGAAGAACCCACAAGGAAAACCAATGTTTTGATACCACTCCTCTCCAAATGTTAAGGGATTCAAAATCAATGCTATTAATTCGACATTTGCATTTCTAATGTCAGCATTTCCATAGTTAACCTCATGAGTCCGATGCCATTTGTTACGGCCCCAAAGAAAATAAAGCTGAAAAGGAGGTACATGAGACTTTATTAGAACTGAATGAAAAATATATTTTTAATAGTCACAACTATTACATTATATGCATATTAGAGTACATTACCTCAGGAGGTACATTGGAATATTACTAGCTTATATTGATAATGGGTCCCTGCCCTTAGAGTGCATCAATATGACACCATATATGGCCATTTTTCTCCGGCCTCTTAAAATGGGGAAATAATGGAGAACATTCTGTTCATTCAAGGCCAAAATGTTCTGATCTTAGCGGGTCACCAAACCACTATAAGGAAATAAATACTTATTTAAATGTAGCCAAAGCTACAGCAGGGTCGGAACATAAGTGTTTTTTTCTAAATGTTTTATGCATTTAATATTTCATTTGTGATGGAGACCATAGAACTGACTAAATTATGTGCTACTTTCTAAACAAAATTAAGTTAAACCATATAGCCTGTTTTATTAAACAGTCCATCCTTGTTGAAACACAGGATATGTAGCTACAGAATTTATATCGGTGTACAAAAGTAAATCCAATCCAAGAAGTTAGAATCTCTGGATAAAAAAAAAAAAATCTGGGTGCACATCATTTGTTAACCTTTATGGATTATTCAATCCCAAAAATCTGAAGTGTTCCAATATTTGCTTCTGTTTTTGCTTTCAATCTTTAAAAGTGTTCGAAGGCCTGGGTCTGGAATTGATCTCACTAAACATGATTGAATGAGAATGTTTCTAGATTGTGTCCACTGCTGTTCACCTCTCCTCATACGGGTTTGATTGGGAGTGCTGGGTTTTTGTTGCAGCAAAAGTCATCAGCACCCGGTTTCCTCTTGGAGCTCTGGAAAAATGTCATGGGAGGTGATCTCAGCGTTGCTCTTGCTCAGTACAGTATGTATCCTCTAATATTTCTCGCTGTGCTGTTGCATGACCATCAGTCCTGTAAACTACGGAAACTCCAGAAGCTATTTATTCTCACCATTGAACATTAGAAAGAGAATCAATTCTTATTAACATTTAAGCTGCCCACCTAAGGCTGTTTTTTTTTTTTTTTTCAATCTACAAAATATTTGCTCACGGTGTAAACGCCATTTCAGTTGATTCATTAAATGAAAGCTCCAGCCATGATGTTTGTGGACCTTTTTAAAGCTGTCAAACCACAAGTTCTCATGCTCCAGTTTCTTCTGATTCAACCGTTCTGTTAACAGCTGCCAATGATACTCAAATTCATACAAATGACCGACCAAGAAAAGGAACAACACTGCTGGATCAGATGAGTATTTCTTTCCTTGCTCCGCCTTACCAAAATAAGTTTCACCAAAACAAGCCGAGGGGACCATATTTACAGCCAAGATGCTCTCAGATGTGTTGGTCTAGTTCCCTTACATCTCAGATTTCACTGCTGCACCTTTAGATTTTCTTTTTCCTGTGGAACTGATGTTATAAACAAACGAAAGCCCATTGAATTCAGTCTATTATGTGGGAGAGGTGCCCCCTTAAAAGAAAAATCAAATGCTCATGAATATACCATCCAGTAGTGACGCTGTGAGAACTATCAGCTACAGATTTCTTCTGTTTCTGCCTCTTATCGCCTTGTTTCAGATTAAAACATTCTACTGAAAAAGGTGTTAATATTGATAGTTTTTTCAACTCTGCACTTTGCAAAATGTGATTTTTACCTCTAAACTTTTTAAACATCAAAGCTTCATCTGGCAGTTATGAGGAACCAGTCCTTTACATCACTCTGGAAGAGGTTTGAATAAGATTTCCTCACTTCAGCCCAATAGAAGGGTCTAAGAAGGAGTGGCTTGTTTTTTTTATCAGCAAACATTAGGGGCATTCTGCATTTTCAGACCTTTTATGTTGCCTGATTGGTTCCATTTTAGCCATTTCCTGATTCTGCCATTATGACTTAAATCAGCCTTTTGAAATGAGTTTGAACAGTCAACTAATGTAGTTAGTTTCTACATATATATTCTTTTATATTTTCAGTTATTTCTTTTTCTTTTCTCCAATATTTAAATATGTTTGATCTGAAAGTTTAGGTGGCAAAAGAAACAAGGAATCTTGAGCTGAATAGTTCCTCACAGCACTGTAGAACCTAAATATTGGTTATTTCAACTACTTTTCTAACGTTTCTTTTCTTTTTCTTTTTTCCCCCTTTTGTTTTGCCCTCATTACCCCTTAAAATCTTTCCCGTCTTTTTCTTCCCTTGATTATCTACCCCCCGCCCCAACCACTGCTTCCTCCACCACCTTCTATTATCAGATATTCGCCTACGCGTACGGGCCGAGTACCTGGAGCACGAGTCAGCACTGCGTGAGGGCGTCTCTTCAGACAAGCGTCAGCCGCTGGAGCGTCAGTTCGACTTGTTCAGCCGAGCCAGCTCGCTGCTGCGCACCAGGGATCTGGGCTCCATCGTCTGCGACATCAAGTTCACAGAGCTGGACAACCTGGAGGCCTTCTGGGCTGACTACCTGAGCGGGGCGCTGCTGGAGGCCCTCAAGGGGGTCTTCATCACGGACTCCCTGAGGACGGCTGTTGGCTCAGAGGGCGTCCGCCTCCTGATCAGCGTGGATCAGGATGACTATGAGGAAGGGCGAAGGCTGCTGAGAGCCAGGAAGATGATGTCATCGTGCAATGGTGGGGTCACAAAGTCCTGTTAGGCCTAATGATCCAATGAGACTCTTATTCTGTTGTACTATACAATACTTGAAGGAAAGATTAGCTGGGACTAAGGCAGGAGACTGACGTTCAAGTGGAAGTCAGAAGCACTTTTATGGCCTTTTTTTTTTGCAGTTGATGAGAAGACCACTAGATGGCAGGAGTAACTATTTTTGTTCATAACACGCCTTTCTGTTTTCAGAGCTGTCTTAAGTAGGAACACAAACATTTATGAGTGAAAGTGGAATAATTATGGATTGGTCTGAATCAGGAGGAGCAGGTACTGCACCTTAAAACTAAACTGGATGAAAAAGGGACTGGCAGACCTGAACATCCTGATCCAGCGGTAAAATTACAGTTTTTACTAGCTTTATTTAAATCCAATAAAAGAGCAGACTGAATTTAGGTTTAGAAGAAGTGCTGACTTAATGGACCAACCGTATCCATGTCTAAATATTTCTACCATTTTATTTTTGGATTAACTCGGTTCTGGACATTCTCGTTTGCAGTTCCACCACTGACAGTTTGAAAATTACTTATTTAATACTTGAATGCTAGGAAAATATTGAAATATGAAATGGAGTGATTATCTCAAATTTGTAAAGCCAAAAAAAACAACAACAAACATTTCAGAGTAAAATGGGAGTACTGTGCCTCTGACTTGTGCTTTGAAGTTTGGATCGCCCAGTTGACTCAGGAGAAGCTAGATAAGGCTGGGATTCTCTGCCCCGTGCTCCACGATAACCCACCGTATGATTGCTGTGGCCAGTGGATACTTTAGTCATCAGCAGATAACAGCAGTGATTAGGAACAGGTCTCAGCAGACCATGGAAGATTCATCACTGCAACCTTGTCAAGGGGATCCCTGATAATGTAATGGTGGCTTGTGCCCAGGCTCCTAGCAAGGCCTCAGCAAGTGCTTCTCCTAGCAAGTAAAGCGGAGGACAGTGCGTCAGTCAATAGAAGTGATGTTGGAGAGATCAAAATCAAAAGTGCAGATCCCAGCTCCACTCAGCCCTGCGATGTTGGCCCAGTAGAGTGGCTCACGGACAGCTGTCTACTCACCCTGCTGGAACTAATGCCTGGACTTCACTCATAGAAGACGATCAATAAGGCCTCTCGCTCTTAAGTCCCTTCATACTGGCACGACTTAAGCAGACAGACACTGTCAGGAGCACAAGTGTGCAGGGCAGAGCAGAGACCGGCAGCAGGACAATGAACAGATTTCCATGTTGTGTTTCTTTTGGTAAAAGAAATTGTGTATGTTTGTATTGTTCACTAATTCAGGGGAACATTGATTTCTTTTGAAGGGTAACTTTTTTTTTTTTTTTTGTGGAAATCTTTATATTGAGAATAATTTCTGGTGAAAATTAAAGATTTTGAAAGTCTGATGTTGATTACTATTTCATCTTTTTAGATTTAATTTTCTTAGAATTTTTCATTTCCGACAGATATAACACTTAAGCACAAGTCAGTATATTAAATATCAGCGCATCGTTGTTAATGGGTCGTTTCGTTCAGCTTCTTCTGGTCTTTCATGCTTTACACACTACAGCCAGAGTAGACCCTTGGTCTGCCTCATATCGTGAAGAGGTCTGCTGAATACAAATGTCTTCATGTTAAGGGGTTAAAGCGTGCCTGGAAAAAGGATTTTTGGCTTTTGCTCCCATAGAATGGTGCTTTAAAATAGCTGAAATTTAGTAATGCAGGTTATTTTTATTCTTACACCTTTTCATACTCATGCTGTTTCTTATTTCCAAACCAGGACCTGTGGTGTCTAAAGGAAATTCTTCCTTATAATGTAGTCTAAAATGAGTCCTGTTAGATGTTTTTGGCGAAGGACATCAGAACCTACTGGTCAACTTATCACCTAGTTAATTTGCTGGCCAACAGCTTGATTAGGCCTCATGCAAAGATTTTTTATCTGGAACTGTGCTGGTCATGCTTTCAGATGTTAGGCAGCATTGCCACAGTTGGGGTTAGTATAAAAACAAATGAAAAGGGTAATTTCAGCAGCTAGGACCAAGCCTGAAAGATATGCATTTAGGTTTATTGAAGGGACTGAATGATAGGACAGATGAACTGGGTGTGGAGGGTCAGTCTTCAGCGAATGGCTTTCCCCGAAACCACTTAGGACCCAATCCTTCAGGGCAAACTAAAGGGTGGGCAAACCAGTACATGTAGACCTCTGGGTAAGCTGGTGTGTTTTTCAGGAGTGCTCCAGACTCCAACTCAGCCAAATATTGACTTCACTCATTGGGAAGGATCTATTGTAAAGCATGATACCATGGGCCTGTTTCCCTTTCATAAATCGATTTTTAAAAGAAATTTTTAGGTACTGGCGACCTGTCCAGGGTGTACCCCGCCTCTCGCCCATTGACAGCTGGAGATAGGCAGCAGCACCCCCTCGCGACCCCACTTGGGAAAAAAGTGGTGTTCAGAGTTTTTTTTAGCAGATGACTCCTTAGCATTTGGCATAATTAAATGAATGGTTCACCAGATCCTTCATTAAACTAAGGCTAAAGCATTAAGCAGAAAACAGAGGGAACCTGTTGGAGGAGCTGAAGAGAGCATCAAGCTCTGATTGTGTGAAGATAAAACTAGGTGCTGTCTGTTTCTGGATTGGATTTAATGTAAATAAGGAAATTGTGCTACTGCAATAAAAGATTTCATGATATTTTCATATCGCCTTTATTGCAAAGCAATATCACATGCTTGTGTTTGGGTAAAATAAAGGTTCTTATCACTAAGATTTTTCTTTGAAAATGACTAAAGTATTTGATGGCCTAAAAGTCGATGAAGCGGAAAAGAACTGCTTGAGACTGACTTATTGTAGATGGTCTCCAGAATCATAATCCTTGCATTTGAAGATAAAATTAAATAAACCTTTTTTTATATATATAACTGGCATTTATAAACACTATACCAGGCCGTGGTAAAGATGCCACCATTGTTTTTTAAGCTGCCATCATCCAGAGACTTTCTTATTGTCCAAATGTAGTTCTCCTATCGACCAGCCCCCACGGTAATGGGGCCCAACCCTCTGGGAGAAAACCTGATGGCGTGTTTTCTACTCTGTTTGGAGTATGCTTTGTTTGATGGCCAGCTCTTCTGCCCTGGGCTTGCCTTGGGGAAAGCCTTCTTCTTATAGAAAGCCCAGTTTTCACCCGCCCAGCCTCAAAGCAGAGAGCAGTGAAGTGATGCCCACAGGTAGATTTAGGCACTTTCTCTGAGAATCCAACAAAACTACAGAGAAATGGCTCAAATGTTACTGTGATGTTCTTCCTCAGAACTCTCTTTCTTCGATGTCCTTGACAATACGAGATACTTTCTTAGTTAAAAAAAGATGCCAAACACTCAAAGAACATGATATTTGAGCAACCAAAAACTTAATTTCGGTGAGATTTTATGTAATGGGCCTCCATATTTGAAGATGATACATTATTTTAAAGTGGAATCAGTATTATTTATTTTGATCTTAGTTCAAAAATAAAAATATGAAAAATAAGGTGTGCATTGAACTTCAGTTCCTCTGATTCAACACTTTGTCAATCCACTTTTCACTGCTGGTTTTGGGGAATGTTTGCTTTTTGCCCTCCCCCCAATCATGATGCTGTCACCATGATGTTTCAGGGTATGCTCAGCGTTAAGTGCATTTAGCTTTGTGCAGCTTATTTCTTTTTTTCCCCCCAAAAGTTGATATTTTTGACCATATGCGGAAAAAGATCATGTCTCTCTGGCTTCCCTTTGGTGTCTCAGTCACCCCTCCTGCTAAACAGAGGACAGAGTCCAGTGTACGGTGGTGTTCATAGCAGGCACCGAGATAAAATAAGTTTTGCTTTTTGTTTTCTTTAAATTGTTATAGACTAACATCATTGTTGATTGGGAGACTAGCCAGATTCTTGGTCACTAACAGGCAATATTAATAACCCAACTGTGGTTCCTTGTTTATAGTTTGCAGCTTCTTACTTAAAAGTCTACATTCCCTTAAAATGCCATGTTTTTATAAAATGGGGAAAAAACTAATTTAAGATGTTTTTAGCTGCAGTGAGACATTTATCCTCAACAAGTCAACAGAAAAACCTTCAAATTTCTTTGGCAGTATGTGGAAAAATAGAAAATACCTACAATAGATTGTAAACAGATTATAATTCAGTTTTTCAGCTTTCAGTCTGAGCTCATACCAACCTAAGTAAATGTTTTTTTTCCTGACATTTTAACATTTGAATCCTCTAGCTAAGGCCATGGTTTGTAAACTAATTGCCAAGGATAACATTGATGTCAATATCCAAAGGCATCTATCCGGAGAAAGTTAAACAAGGTTTCTCAGAACTGTATAAAGTCTCAAACTTTGATAGCAGTGATAAAAACTAAAATGTAGAAAGTTCTCATGGAGGCTTGTCTAGAGACCAACATCTACACTAGAGAAGCTGCAGGATTTAGAGCACAGACTTATTCTGTTCCACACTTCATTACAGGTGATCTGGATGTGAATGATAAGGGTGTTTAATTTAAAAGAAATAAAACATCATTATCAGGACCTCGCTAAAACTTTGACAATGTATTATGGTCAAATGAAACCAAATTTTAAGTCTTAGGCCACAATTTGAAATAGAATGTTGGTATGAAAACATCATGCTACAGTGAGACTTAGTGGCAGCATCATACAAATCATTTCTGTTTTCACATGAACTTGATTTTGCTTTATTTTTTATCAGTTTAGATGAAATAATTACCAAATGATTATCGGTTTTTACACAAAAAAATCTACTTAAAGGTACAGTGGAGGATTTTGGCAAATTTTTGAAAAGACCCGTCCTCTCCACTTAATAAAAAAAGAAATGCACATGCACAACCCGGTACCCGCTCCTAGAGGGAATGCCTATTAAACACGTGAGAGCATGCACAATCCCATTTCTCCTCGTGCACGCTCTGTTAAAAAGTTGCTGTTTGCATCACTCATACAAGCTTACTTTCCAAAAGAAGATTTGCAATTTTTCCGTTATGTCAGACTCACCACCGGTAAGTGAAAATGGGGATGAACACGTATCACCAGAATGATTGACAATTAGGAGGACCACTTATTTTGATGATCCACCAGGAAAAAGAACATCCTCCACTATAACTTTACTTGGTTATAAATGTTTCATGTGCTGCCCTGCTTACAGGAAACAATTGTGTTAAAGTAACTAAATATCTAAATTTGCTTAAGTAGAGAAAATTATACATTTTTTCAGTGTACCTGAAACCTACAAGTTTGTAGAACAGTTTCAATGCCACACTATTCCTGAATCAAGACTGGATGGAGAATACAGAAAGAAATTGGGGGGAAAAAAACTCAAATTTTCACTTTACTTGACCTATCTCTAAGGAATAACTCGAAATAAACTACATAAAGCAATCTTACCTTTTTTAAGTATCACATCTCACTGAACATTTGCTGAAGTGAATGTTCCCCATGTTACTCGGACCGATTCAAAGAGAGACATCAGAGATGGTTTTGTGGTCTGTGGTGCAAATTGTATTGAGGTACAAAAACCTAGATGTAATGTAGCTTTGTGTGGCAGGGGGGCTGCTCATCATTCTCTTGTAGACTGTGTACCTCTGTCCGCAGGTGTCCCTCCAAATGTCTTGATTGGATGGAGACTGGAGTCATCTCGTGGTAACTGAGGCCTAAATCAGCCCCGCTATCGAAACATGTCATCTAAAGCTGATAGACACTATAGGCCTGCCGGGGCTGCTCTCATTGTATGTATACCCTGAAGCCTATTGTACATCCCTCTGATCGGTTGGAGAAACATTTTGCTTTTTTTTATTTCAGCAAAAAATAAAAAATAAATTAGATGAGATCCTTTTGACAGCCTGTCCTTATATTTCTAGTGTGTTTGGTTGTCAGAAGCTTCAGGTGCCGTGCAGCTGTGTAACATGTGGCACTTGGTAGAAAGGGAAATAAATAAAAGGTGTTTGGTATGTTTACTTGTTTTAGTGAGTAAATAAATGCAGACTCAAGTGAGTTTCTAGTCTCTGTTACAGCTAGACCCTTACATGATCACCATGGCAGTATATTTACATTAGCATCTGTCCTCTAACATATTGTTTCAGAGTATTTTGGTTAGTTTTTAACGCTCTGTATGTCATGATGCCCACCCTTTTGTGTTTTACTTATTTTGACTCACCTTATTTCCGTTTTATTTAAGCCTGTTTATTCTGTTGCATCCTTGTGAATTCCTCTGTCAGCTTCCTGAGTGTCTTTGTTTCTGTTCGGTTTATCAAAATATATCCATTAAAGATGCTCCTGCCGCTGTCCTGTTGCCACTTTAGTCCTTCATCTCTACAAACCGTGACACTGCATGCATTGTTTAGCAGCTGAATTTATCTCTGGCACCATACTCTGAAAGAAAATGTTTTTCCCTTTTTTGTTATCAGGTAAAATTTGTTTTTGTAGGTCTAAGAAAAATCTCATGAGGTCGATTGAAAGTGACATTTAAAAAAAAGAAACAACCCTTGGCATGCTTGGTGGATTTGAATGGCTCTTTACTATTATTACATTCAAATAATTTACATAGAACTGATTAGGTTAGATTTGTTTAAACTGTTCTGATACACAATTCCTGTGCTGTGCATGGGTGGTTCTAGACAGGGGACCAACGGGGGCCAGCTAATACAACCCCCTGCTATGGCCCCCTGTACTGAAGACATAATACAAAATACATTTCTCAGGATATCTGCTGGCACAGAAAACAAAACTAATTGCTTTTCAGACCACTCTAGCACTTTTATTTCAAAAAAGCGCCTACTGCCAAATCTAGTGACTTTTTTTTTCTGCTACTTGAGACTTTGGAGACAAAATATAAAAGCACCGAAGGGGTAACCCTTCCCTCAGCTCTCCTCTATCTTGTCTGCTGTCATGATTCATGCAGCTTTTATTTCATACAAGTGAAAATTCGCGAACAGATAAGCAGACAATGTCTGTTCTTTTCACTTCTCTACAGTGAAAACGAAGGATTGGGTTATTTACTTTTGCCGTCACCTTTTTGGAAACACAGGAAGGAGCAATCAGCTAAGTTAGAACTGGCTTAGTGATTGAAAAAAATCTTTGATTCCTTTGGAGACAGCATTAAAAGTCAGATGAGCAAAAGAAGATATAAGAAGAGAGGGAATAATGGTAGAACAAATAATTTGTCTATTCTATAAAAATTTCTGTATCTGTATAATTGGTCTGTTTTATGTGTTGTCTTCTCAATTCAGAGGGCCCCCTGCCTGTCTTTGCCTAGGGTGCCAAATTTCCTAAATCCGCCCCTGACTCTGACCCAATCATCCAGCCATCAGCTTTGCTCACTTCGATGCATCTAAATATTAGCTTTGAGAACAAGATGGCAGATTTTAAATCAACCAACTGCATATATCCATCCATCATCTATACCTGCTCCTCCTTTCAGAGTCGCAGTGTCTATCTCCATGAAGCAGGACTTCAGACACACTGCTTACAGTCAGGGTGTGCTTCATAGAGCAAATAAAGGAAACTTCATGCAGGGAAACCTTAGGCTGCAGTTTAAACCCAGAATTTACTATGTGCCCTCTTACTACGGCGGTCCCTACAACTGCACCACGATGCAGTCCCACCCTAAAGATGATCATTATTAACTAACTTACAAGAACCCAGAATGCTACATCTAACTAGAATAGTTTAGCTTCAAACAACCTGCTACCACATGATTATAGATTCTTCTAAATTTATTTAAAATGCAAGTTAGTACATACATAAATCTAACTCATTTTCCCTTTATTTTTTTATAGAATTAAAGCTAAGTATTATCTGTAGATGACAAACATAATCCCTTTGATCTTGTTACATTTTGACTACCAGAGGTTGGTGGTAGTATTCTAGTTATCTGATCAGGCGGAAGTACTTCGTTTGGCCTGTAGGTGGCAGCATATTGATTCATGATGTATTTGTGGAGGCCTCATATTCAAAACAGTGAAGCTGTGCTGAATATCCTTTAGTAGGAAGTTTAGCAGCTGAAACATGACATTTTAGAAACGTGCAGCTTTGACTGGGTTTATTCATTAAATTTCTGAAAAGGCGGATCTATTAGCTCATTAGACATTAAACACATGAGGGTACAGATCTAAAAGTCAGGATCGTAAACATTAAAGGTGCAGACATATAACTCATCCCAATACCGCTGATGATCTAAGACATGGCTTCACCCCCCACCAACACCTCACAAATGACCGTCTCCTCTTCATCCTCTCTTCTTTCTCACTGTCACGCACGCGCATCTTTCTCCTCACCAGCATCACAGCCCCCGGGTCGCTATGGAAACCGCTTAGATACACGCATCGAGGGTGAGAGATGGAGAGCAAGGAAGGAAAAGGGGGGCAACATAAAAGGTTAGGGTGTCACCAAAGCCTCCCCCCCAGTTTAAAGCTGAACCCCCCCAATCCAGACCCCGCGTCCCACACAGTCCCTGCCCCGGCCCCCCTTTCACCTACCTCTGCGCCTCTCCCCCAGCTCTATCCGCTCTCCATCCCTCTCTTGTCCAGAAAGGCTGCACGCGTGGCGGGGATGGAGACGTTCACCGATGGAAGCGCTGGTAAATTTTCCTCACCTATAAAAACAAACTAACAAGAAGATTATTCTGATATAGGGGTGGGGATCCATGCAGCACATATCCATCTCCCCCCTTTACTCTCTTTCACCTTTTCAACCCTCTGCCTTGTTCTGTATAGTCTGATCAAAAGGAGAAAGATTTAAGCCTATAACTTTCCTGCTGGTGGAGAAGGGAGTAATGACATGATGGTTTCTGTGTGTGTGTGGCGCTGCATTTTTTCTTTGTTATTGATTAGTAAGAAATTAATTCACCGGGGCAACCCTCTGACTGTTCTGACTCTCCCTCAGCCCCTCTCTCTCATGCATCCTCCCTTGCTCCTTTGCTCCGGACGAATGACGTCGAGTCCTTCTGCCTGCTCTACATGTTGTATAATATCGCGGGAATATTTGATTCTGGAGGCGCTGTGAGGCATGCATCTGCAGGTCATGCATTCGCAGGTCATGCATCTGCAGGTCACGCATCTGCAGTTCATGCATCTGCAGGTTTTGCTCATGAAGGTGTTGCGCATATGTGCGTCTAATGAGCTAAATTGCTCTTCATATTAGAATATCTGCGCCCTTTAAAAAAAATCCCTCATCTTAGTCCATTTCCAGCATTTTTGCGCTCTGTTCTTTCGCCGATTCCTTTACTGTGCGATCTGCAGAAGCAACATTTTCAATTGAGAATATCCCATAAGGTTGACAGGCAGATTCACCTGCTCCGAGGGCTTCTTAATCAATGTGGTCGATATTTGCTCCCGACGTCCGCAGATCGCAACAATACCACCTCAGGATGTGGGGAGCTTATGCGCCGCCGAAAGGAAATCGATGGACAGACCGAGTTAATTATGGGAAAATCAATTAAAAGGAGGGGAACCGAGGGGCTTTATAAGCCCGAGAAAGGAGCGCTGAGCAGCAGAGGAGCCGGTGAGAGGGCAGCAGTCCTGCCGCTGCGCTCCTCTCTCTGCGCGGCTGCAGCGCAAAGGCTCCTCATCCTCCACAAAGCTGAAATACCTAAATACAGTTATATAGTGGCAACATTTTTTTATTAATATTATTTTATCTAGTCCTACTCAAAGATTAGGCCTAAAAGCAACGCCTCACTATTTTTGTTCTTTTTCACTAATTCTATTCGCAGAAATATTTTTGCACACTTGACCTTTCCTCGTCATAAGATACGCAGGAAAACGCTCCCTATAGGTAATGTTGCCATGAACTTCATTTGTTTAATACTAAGATATTACAGCATTTATAACATATTTATAACATTTATAAGAGATTAAATAATCAGTTAAAAAAGAGAGAGATGCCATTCTGCTACTGATACTGGTCTGACTGGTTTCTGGGTGTGAACTCACCAAGTTTCCAGTTTCCAGCTCTTTTTCAATGACGCACAATAATTGTGACAGCAGGCCGATAACTTTAAAGATTAAATGGTATTATTATGTTTATGACACTAACACATTGTGTTTATGAATTCAATTAATGCACCGAAGTTTCAGAAGTTTATTTTAAATACATGAAAGAGAATTAATAAAACAACCAAAAAAAAAAAGGATTAAAAGAAGGGAAACTGTTTCTTATTTTGACATTTAAAGCGTTTTCTCATCTAAATTGGATATCAGACGGAAAATCAGCTCATGTTCGCCGTTACTACTCTGAAATATACTATTCTTCTTTATAATGAAAGTTTTTTTTTTTTTAGAGAATTATAAACACACAAAATAAAAACATAAACCAAATGATTTCAGTTATTACTAAATGCGCCCCTAGATCCACAATAAGATTAATTTTAATTTATTTTATTCATACAGCGCAAATTAGCACCTGTTTAATTTACCGTTTCAATCTAATCAGTATTAAACACGTTTAAGGTATATTCTGATTTTAATGGATTTTAAAAAGAAATGAATTATTTTTTGCTGCTATAGTTGATTTAACAATTGCTTAAAACTTCTTGACCTTAATGTGTGTGTTCTAGCTTTTAAAATTTTTTAAATTTGTTTTCTTTCTAATGCAAAAAAACCCCCCCTCAAAAGCAGATTTAAATTCGAATTAATTAATTTTCAGCTTATAGGAAATAAAACGCAACTGATTGATTGTTTGCATATTACACTCTAAATGATTACTAATTATATTTTACTCTATATTTTACTTTTTAAATGTTTTCTTCTCTCATTGGTTTATTTGGATATTATATTGTATTTGTAAATATGTAAATCTGATTGCAGATTGTTTTGCATGTGGTTATTTTAAAGAAGCGTTGATCTTTTTAAATCTTCCTTTAAAGAATGTTTGAGGCTCCTCTTTTTTGGAGGTCATAGGCCTGTATGCATATTATTCAAATAAAACCAATCACTTGAATAAAAAAAGAGATTTTGAGATATGTTTTACTACTTAATTAAGTTTATAAATGTTATATTTTGTCTCACCTTTTTACATATCCATTTTAAAGTAGCCTTTTTTTTATGGTTTTCCATATTCAAAGTTAAGATAAATTATTTGGGTTTTTTTCTGTTCATAAACCCTATGATAATTCAAATTCTTCCAGTCACTAATATTTATGGGGTGAATGATCACAGCTGAGGAACATTAACATGTGTAGACTACTTAAATAATTCAGATAAATCTGTTTTGTTTTTTTTAGAAATAAGGCCAAACCTACTGACTGGAATGAACATCTTTGTTTTCGCACATTATTTAAAAACTGGTTTAAAATTATTATTGTCTATTATTAAATTATTACTGACTATTATTAAATCAGTAATGCCCGTAGATAATTATTTAAACTTTAATTCATTGAATCCATAATAGACACATTTGTGTCTATTCCAGAATAGTACAGGAAAATAAAAGCACAGTAGAATTTTCTAACAAATAATAATTCCCTAATTCTGCATTTTTCTACACGGAGAGTTTTCCAGGAGAAACTGATCACGTTATCGATGATCAGGAAGGGGTCGGTTTGACTCTGCAGGCTTCCTCAGATCATGGTGCTGCTGTTCCTGACTCCTTATCTTCTTTAAACACACCATCACAGCCCAACTCGCTCATTTTATGGTTCATTTAAAAGTGTCTGCTGCTGTGTTCAAAATCTCCTTGTTAAAACACATTTATTGGCTCCGTTTTGATGTGATAAAGAAGCCTCCCTTCTGTTAAGGTTTTAGGATTAAATAAAAATGTTTTCCATCCTCTTCTGCTTTTTTGTTACTTGCCATTTTCAGTCGGTATCAAGCACCACGGCCCATATATTCGAAATTAATCCATTTTCTGTTCACGGCTCTTCTCCCCAAATGGTGCTGGCGGCTCTCCATGTCCCGGTGCACAATGAGCTAATGACCTGCAGGTCAAAGGTCGCCTGGCCAGTTCCTCAATTAAGGCGGCGAGATTGCAGTTGCACACCAAGTCGCCTTTATATTTCTGACAAGAAAGAGCCATCAGTGACTAACAAACAAAATACATTAATAGAAAACGTTCTATAAATTATATTTTATTAGCTGTTATTCTTGTGCCTTGTTTCTATAGGCCCTTATGAGTTTATTTTCATATTAACTGTCAAAGTTTAAACTTTTTTTATATTTAAGACCCCTGATTTTTATTCAGTTTTATGGATAAGTCAACTTTGATATGCTTGCAGTGTATTCATTTGATTTTTAATGTTACTTTTAAAGCATTGTGATTCAGCCAAAAATGGCAGATATTAGACTGCAGCCATTGATCATATATTCTCAAAAGGCAGCTAAAAACAACAAAGCTCTTTATAATATTTTGAAGTGTGTGTGTGTGTGTGTGTGTGTGTGCAGATTGTTCTGCACTGTGGTGTATAGATTTCATCCAATAATTTTGCTGTTGTTGTTTGATATAATTTAAGAGCAATTCCTAATCACCATTACATTAATAAAGTGAAAGCAGGTGGAAGGATTGTTTGTGCACGTGTGCAGGTATATTTCAGTTTGTCTGTCCGTCTAAACCCAACTGAACCGCAGCAGTTGCACAGACGGTGGGTTTCAGCAACACAGACAGGTCTGCAATAAGTGACAAAAGAGGTGATAAATTGATCAAAAATGACCACAATGAAACGGGGCTCTTGTGAGGCTACACATGTCCATTATGGGAGTGTGTCTGCAGGGTTTGTGGTTGGAATACATCAAGGTTCTCCGGGTCAGAGGTGAGCTTCATCCCAGACTGATGACCCTGTAGACAGACTGACCTCTGAGGGGTCTAACAGCTGGGGGAGGAGGCCTCACACTGGACCAGGCAGGGGGGAGAGATGAATGGTATGAGAGGGGTAGATAAAGAAGGAAAAACTGAAATAAAAGTTAGAGCATAGATCTGGAACTAGCTGAAGGAAGAAGCAAAGGTGCATGGTAACAACATCAGACCAAGATGTTTCCTTGTGTTTTTTATTTTCTCGGCTCTCTCTTGAAGCAGTGAATTAACACCTGACCCCTGCCTTTGACCCTACCCCCTCCATCCAACGACCCCCTCCAGATTAGCAAATATGGTCTATCTGGCCTGAACACACACTCATGCACACATGAATCTACCAACAGCAACAGTCAATGGCAGTCAAATGGCTAAACTAACATGCTAATTCAGGGTGTGAATATGACAGCAAGCACCTTACATCCTATCATTAGCTCACATTGAATTCTAGCGAGTAGATCTTCGCTGTCTCAGTGCTTGTCGCCCTAATGGTCAGTCTGTAACGGCTATCTAACCCCCCCAAGCCCCCCCCACCCCCACCCACCCACCCACAACCCACACACCTACACAGACCTTCATCCATTTTACCTGCAGTATATAGTTTGCAGCTGTTCTTACGGATGCAGCTGAGGACAGGGGGCACGTCTCCACTCTGCTGAACTACGACTAATATCTGGAAATTTAGATTTTTATAAAAGATGTTTTGAGTCTGTTTATGCAAAGCGATTAGAGCAAATTTAAAGTGGAGTGTAAGTAAACCCCCTACGCAATTCTACAGCTGCAAGCTGCAACACCGTGAGCTGGGGACTACTAGGGATTGCTGCAAAGTCACATAACTCAATGCAATCCATGGTCTTCCTTGAAGTAAAAGCATGTCATCAGTGGGCATTTTAACCATATAATGTAAAACATCCAGTTTCTCAAACATGAATTTCAATGTGCTTTTCTTAACAAAGTTGTTTCTGTCCTCAGTAACAGGGGTTTATTGAATTTTATTCCTGTGTCATACTTGCTAATGAGGAGAGATTGCTGCAGGGTCACATAGCTTAATTCAATAATCTCAGGCCTCTTTGAATAGACAACCTTTTTTATACATGTATGAATATATATTTATATATACAACAATATTCATATCTTCAGCTGTGGTGTGGAGATGCTGAAAGTACTTAAGTAATCTTCATTCAGGTTTAAGAAGCAATAGAACAAAAGCCTTTTTTTCCCAAGAGCATTAAAGGAAATTTAATTTAAAAAAAGAAACACACTCTTTCAAAATTTATTTTTGTCAGATAATGTTTATCATTAAACTCAGTTTTACTTCATTTTAAATAGGAAAACAGCTGAAAATCATTTGCAACTTTAGAAATGGAAGTTTCTTTAGACATTTCATATAGCAGCATTTTTAGTAGCATGTCAGTTAATTACAGTTATTTTTTTTTTTACTGTTTTTGCTAATATTAGTGTGAAAATGTGCAGGTCTCTATTACCTCCATGGGGACGTATAGTTAATCTTTATCTTGTGGGTTTGTGCATCGGCTGTTCTCAGTACATTGAAATCTAATTTTGAATTGTACTATATATGTGGAAATAAAACTGCATTATGGTAAATCCTTAAATCCAAATGTGAAAAGGCTCAAAGCAAACTAAATTAATTTGAGTAAAGTGTTTACACATATGCATGTTGTAATTAATAATCTATAACCCCCATACATAATAATGCCACAGCATCTGTATTCAGATTACAGAACTAAACCATAAAGAACAACATATGTGAGGGTTACTAAAATATTTCTGTTAAGGTAAAACATCCATTTAGTGACTGAACAACAGACGTTTCAAAGAATGTATTTATTGTGTTTGGAATGAATGTATAAACTCTTCATTTTAAACATATATTCAATCAATCAATAAGGATTAGAAAGTTACTTGTCAAAATTTTCAGATTTACATAAAAGTAAAAAAAAATAAAGAAAGTTAAATTAGGAAACTGTTAGGTTAAATCTACAGCATTAGAATGAATGCTGAGTAGCTTTTAAAAATAGCAGATTCAAAGAAATGTAGATTATGAAAAATAATCATAGAATAAAACATGCATATCCAACCTGTATAGGAGGGAAAAAACAGATTATATTCTGATTATTAACAACCCCTATGACTTATCCAGTACTTAATTTAACAAATTTGTCTACTATATTCAGGACTATCAAAGTCAAACTTGGATTGTATTGTTTCATGATCAGGAAAACTGGAAATGAATCAGTCTATATGATCCGAATCGGAACCAACTTATCGATTAAGTTTATGCAGATCAGCAAGTAATTTGACTTCACTGTCAGTTTTCAGACATTTGAATATGAATAAATTCATTTGGCGTAAAAAATATTCTATAATATAAATATAAAATATTCACTATTATTGATTTACCGACATAGTTCTGCATATAAATCTATGTTTGTTTCAAGGGCTATGGAATGTTATCTAAATAAACACAAAATAAATTCCCTTTTTAAAATAAATAATTTGCAATAAACATAAAACACTCTCTTATAATGAGAATTGATCTGCTTTCATTCTAATGCAGCCAAATACATTGCAGCAATTTGAAATTCACAGCTTAAAGGGGAAACAATAAAATAAATAGGACAAAGTAAAATCAAAGAGCAATATTATTAAAGATTCTGCATATCAGTGTAAATCTAGAGGTTAAAACATCTGAGTTGACTTTAGCTCAAACCTTACCTTTACAGTATCTGCCACATCTTTTATGTATGCGAGGTTTTATGTTATCACTTATGCAATAATACAGATTTTAGAGTTTGGTAAAACCCAAAGGAAAGATTAGTAGAAGATTTTGAGTTATCTAGACCCGATTTCTGCAGTTCTCTCATTGCTGGTCGGCCAAAGAAAGCTATTGCGACTTTCCTAGGCGTTTAAAGACTGCTGCCAGAAATTTTACCCTGGTAGCAGAAAGCCATTCACCTCATCACTAAAATCCCTCCACTCTGGCATCCTGTGGCTTTGGTTTTATTTTGAGATTGTACTGCTTGTTTTTTTTTTTAAATGTCTTTAGTCTTAAAAACAGCCTATATCTTTGTTATCTGATATTCAAATATGCTCCACCTGGATTTTTAGGCTCATTGTATTTTATAAAGCCTCAGACAAAGAGTGGAGAAGCTGCTTCAGTTATTATGGTTAACAAAAGCTTGGGGATGTTTTCCCAGAGGAATTGCTGATACTTTTTATTATTCTAACTTTATTTTAAATTTATTGTCTTTAAATTTAGTATTTTTGCCTTTATAATATCTGTCTTTTATTTGCTATGCAATTTATTTTCCCCCTTTTCTGCAGTAGGCTTCATAAAATAATTTTTTTTAAAATCCAAATTGATTAGTTATAGGATTTAAAATGACTGTATTTAGGAGTTTTTATTTATGTTAGTGTTTTAGTGTAGCACCATCGGTTTTGTTTTTCTTCTTGCCAAATTTCCACACTTTTGACTTTATTTAATGAGCAATTAATGATTCAACTAATTTCAAACTAAAATATAAGATGAGAAGATGTCTTAAGATAATATGCTAAAGCTGGTAGGATTAAGTTTTAAGCACCATTTTATTTTAATGATAATAATTTCATAAAAGACATATATTTTACATTTGTTGTTTTTTTTTTTTTTTAGATTCCTTGCTTGGTTTTCTTTAACGACCTGAGCAGAAAACCAAAACTGAGACCAAATGTTTCCACTTGAACTTGAACCAGACCTTCTCCATTAGAATAGCTTGATCAATTAATTGTATTTGACAAATAATCAATAAGATGATATTGGTTCATTCTTATGTGAACCAGTAAACATTTTCTCCCCAGTATCTTCAGATATTTGTAGGTTTTATCTGTGGTGGTCAAAGGCAGGATTTGCTCAGCTTGTGTTTTTTGACAGTTTAGTGGCTCATGGTACCCACTGAGCATCTCAGGACCGCATCCTCCCCCTCCTCATCCCTCAGCCCCCTCTGGGCTATTGTCCTGGATTGATGGCCGCTCTGGCCGATAGGTGAGGAGGGGAAAGGAGGGGAGAGGAAGGTTGGAGGGGGGGCAGTCTGGTCAGCAGAGATTGTAGTGCCCTCCCTCTGCCTGTGAGCGTCAGCAGAGAGCAGACAGATATCTAACTTGATTAGGTTTCCTACCTATCTTCCCACTGTCTCAGACAGAGGAGGATGGTGGCATAGAGAGAAGGGGGTGAGGCGGGGGGGTGGCAGCGGGAAGTTGCCCAGAGGAGAGAAAGTACAACAGAAAAAGCAGGAAAAACACATCTTTTTATCCCTCCTCTCTCTGTCAAAAGCCCCTGTACAGTTTCCTCTGGCTGTGTCTCTCATTCTGCAGTTTTTTTTTTCTGCTGCTCTATCCCACCTGCCTCTCACTTTGTCCCACTCTCACATCCAGACCTCTAATCCTCCTCCGTTTACCTCACACTCATTCCCTAATCCCAAATCTCCCACTCCTCTTTTTTCTTACTCCAAGTTCTTCTCTGTTTCTCACCTGCACCCTGATCTTTCTTTCTATCACATCTGAACATGCTACTTCTCACCACAACCCCGTCAGACACTCCAGGTGACTGCAGCACACCTTATTTTCTCTTCTTCATCTCTCAGTGTATGTGTGGCCAATTCTGTCACCGACTCCTCTTTATTTTTGATCATCTCATGACTTTTTTCTAAAAATTGTTCATCCGTGTAAATTTTGAAATGATATAATTTGCTTTTATATGGTTTATACTTTTGCACACTGCACTGGTTTATCTTCCTGTCCTGAGCAAGATCCCACCAGTTTGGGTCATTTCAGGCATTTTGTTGGATTTCATCAATTTTCTGTGATTTAGTCTTGGTGATTTTCAGCTCATCGGGCTCCTCTGTGCTTAAACGAACTCTGAAATATATAACACCATATCTAAGAAGTAGATATAATAATCTTTGCTCCTAGGTTGTTTGTACTTTTCACTTGCATGGGGACAGATTTTGTTTGCAGAGGAACATTATTTTAAACATTATACAGATTAAAGTAATGTTTTGGGTTTTTTTTGGTTGCCTTTTTCTCTTTTTTTCATTCTGTTGGGCCTTCTAACCCTAACATCTGAGTCATTCAGTGATAAAAAGCCTCCTAATATCATGGGACCAGTTTCATACTTGCAAATAACAGAGAGCAAAGTAGAAAAGCAATATTAAATCTGATTTTTAAGCACTTTGTTCAGATCAGTGTCACAAAGAAACAATTTATTTCTATTTCTTTTGATAGAAGCATAAAAATTACCAAAAATAATACATTTTACCAGAAGAAAAAATATAATTTTAGCACCAAGAATGAGATTTGCACAGAGCTAAAGGCTTTAAACTTGGCACACAGTACCTAATCAACTGAAGGACGATGCATTTCTCAGGTCTCGTGTGCAGTGGCGTTTTTTTAAATCAATGAAGACCTGGATGAGCTGCTGTTTTTTGTGATTGTTATATTAGTCAATCCACTTAATGAATTTCTAGTGAAAATATATACAAATATTATTGAGACACATTCAGTGCCCTACAAAATTAATAAAACTTGAATTTTATCACTATTTCTTACATAACAGCCACAAAGTCCTGTTTGTTTTCTTTGTATAAAAAGAAAAACATGCATAATCCCAAAGAAGATGGCAAAACAATATATTATTCAAAGGTTTCCCATGTTTCTTATAGTGTATATTTTTTATGGATCCTGTTCGCTGCATGCTGGTCTGCTGCCCTGCAACCCATGACTTATGGATGCATCCTTACTTTTATACATCTGAATCAAATGGCTAATTTCCCTGATATCAGAGTAAGGTCACTCCATCAGCTGTTGTTTGAGCCAAAGTGTGACTTAATGGGAGATAACCAGACGGGACACCACTGTTGAAAACAAATCATTAAAAAAGCCAGACTGGAATTTGCTGAACTGCTTATTGACAAGCCACAAAGCTTCTGGCAGAATGCCCTATGGACTGATGAGACAAAAATGGAAGTTTCTTCCAATGCATATCAGCTCTATGTTCGCAAACGAAAAACTGTTGGCATCTCAAGAAAAGAAGACTCTCTCTACTGTGAAACATGGAGGAGGATCTGTCATGTTCTGGGGCTGCGTCACTTCATCTGGCTCATGGTGTCTGAATCTCTGCAGGGTTCAATTAAATCTCAAGACTATCAAGGATTCTAGAGAGAAACGTGTTGCCTGGCGTCAGAAAGCCTGGTCTCAGTAGGAGGTCATGACTCATGTGTCTTCAACAGGAAAATGACCCAAAACACACAGCTAAAAAAAACCAAAAGAATGGCTAAGAGGAAAACATTGAACTAATATGAAATGGTCTTCTTTGAGCCCTGAGGTAAATCCTTTGAGCGTCTTTGGAAGAAGCCCAAACGAATGATGCTGAATGATGTCTGGATAAGACAGCCTTCAAACCTGAGACAAGTAGAGCAGTTTACTCATGAAGAGTGAAAATACCTGCTGAGAGGAGCACAAGTCTCACTGAGAGTTACAGGAATTGTTTGATGGTAGTGATTGCCTCAAAATGTTGTGAAACAATATAGGAAGTTAAGGCTTTCATTTTTTTCCAGTCCTGTTTTAATTTATTTGTTTCTTACAATCTTTCTACTAAAGCATAGTTAAAAAGCAATGTCTATATTTTTCAATTTTGTTGAATTTTTATTCATTGTTACTTTTATCAGATTAAAGTTAATGTGGGTTTGTTCTTACATTAAGTGAGGGGTCACCAACAATTTTGTTCAAAATTTCTTTCAACAGCATTTCCTGCTGTAAATTCTAAACAAAAAAACATTTAAACACACATTTTTTTCCTCTTATAAGATGGTAAATATGTATGTTACATATAACCTGATGCTGTAGCCACAGTGAAAAGTACTTTCCCTTCCCCAGTTGAAGTTTTTAAGTCGCTTCGACAGGCGGTAATTTCACTGCTGAGTTTAACCACAAAGTGTTTCACACGCAGCGTTTCATTGCCGCCTCAGCATCCCTCACATTATTCAGATAACAAGAGAGCTTCTATCACATTCTAAAAAATAGGATATGTTTTCTTAATCTGCCAATGGCTCAGCCCCTGAAAGACTTCATTTTAGCTGAGCAATGAAAAGGCTCAGAAAACATCAATATGGCTGAGCAGGATAAGAAGAAAAGGGCCGTATTCTCCGACTGTATCACGCTCCCTCCATATCCCACCCATTTGTATTGGTGCAGATATTGGCTCTCAAGCAAGAAATCAGGATTGCGTCCCTCTCTGAATGGCAGCATCCGTCCGCTGAAGTGGAATAGGAACGTTATACGGAACCAATGCATCCGGACTTGCCTGGACATCTTCGACAATGCCACTTCACACTTTCACCCCCCCTCCCTGTTACCCCTCAATATGTTTCCTCCACTCCATCTCCATCATAACCACAACAGTATGGAAGAAGAGGTTTGGATTAGCCCTAAAAATACAATCATGTCGGCCTCAGCCATGACTGCCTGCTGTTCATCCTGGGTCCACCGTGAAAAATAAAGAAGAAAGCAGGAATAAAAAAACAAACAGGAAATCCAGTCTATTTCATACGCCTCTCACTTCCATTCTCTTTGTGCGTTAAATGTGTGGAAACGGATTGCTGTGAGGATGTTGAGCAGCAGTGAAAAATAAAGAGGGAAAGACAGACAAGTTGCTTTCTTTTGCCTTTCACACTGCATGGTTGATTCAAAGAAACATGAATGGTCTGGATTTGGGTTTAAAAAAAAAAGGTGTACATTTAAATGGCAGTTTTATGCATCTCTGTAGCTGATCAATCGTGTTCTTTTAGTCACACTGTAGCATCTCCCTGTATAGGGTCTCCCTGTGGGCATTCAACCACTTTCAAGTATTTCTCTTATATCAACATTAATTTTCCATAGTTTGATGCATATGTATCAGTGTGTTTTTTAGAACTGCCAGTGCAGAACTGGGTGCTTTTGGACTCTTCCTTATATTTCCTATCACTCATCCTATTTTCAGCCTTTTTTTACACAAGGGGAAAAATGAAGAAAAACAAAACCCACATATGAAAAGTAAAACATGTGAGCCAGAGTAGAGGGGGAGGCGAAAGAGAAGGAGGAGGGCAGGAGGAACAGAGGAAGGAGAGGCAATCTGAGAAAACAAGGGGGCTTTCAAAAGTAAGGGATGAAAGCTAGTCGGGCTGTTATTTTTGAAAAATGATCCTTGTGTAGTGCTCCTCTTAAGAGTCAGGTACATATTATTTTATCTTCCTGAGGACACTCAGCGAGGTGTTTTGGCACAAAGGAAATCTGCAACAGTTTCCTTTAAGTTGCACACTTTATTGTTCTTAATGTGATTTCTGACAGGTGTGTAAGACCTCTTTTGGGAAAGGCTTCTTTGATCATATCTGCTTTTTCTTTGTGAGTATTGAAATCTTCAGATCCTTCAGGAATTATTTTTCACAGTTTATAACGACTAGATTTTTGGAAATTGTTCAAATGTTTCAGTCAGAAGTGGAAACAGGACTCCACAGGCTCCAGACCTGCATCCTTTTAATGAAGGCTGATGCTGGCTGGGTAGCAGCATGCAGCCATTATGGCTCTCCTTAAAATCAGAACCCACCAGAAAAGAAACGTAAGGCAAGAAAACAAAACCAAAACAAAAAAATTCTGCTTTGGAATCCTTTTTTTTTTTCCTAATATAAAATTATTTGTAAGACACAGCATCTCGAAACCATATTAATTCTTCCCATTTTGTTATATTACAAACCCTTAACTGTAATGCATTTAATTAATATTCCAAGAAATACATTAAACAAAATGTTGAGCCTGAAATTAAAGTGCAAATAACTTTTTACAATAAATTATCTGAAAAATGTTGTGTGTATTTATATTAAATCCCATTTTACTCTACTACCCCTAAATAAATCGATTGTAACCAATTTACTCAGGAGGTCAACCTAATTAGCTAATTTACCTGTGGGGGATTCAATCTCAGTATAAATCCAGCTGTTTTGTGGAGGTTTCAAACAGCATCATGAAAACTGGGAAACCTGCTATCAAGTCTGAGAAATTTTTTTGGAGAAGCCTGAAGTATAAAGCTATAAACCATGCTTTTAACATCTCATTCAGATGTTTAATCTATCACATGTGAATGGAAAGAGTTGTTTACATCTGGGAACATACAAAGACATAGGTGTCCACCTAAACCAACACAAAATGTGGACAATGAAGGGAAGCCCTGATCTAAGAACCTCAGATGAAAGAAAGTGTTGACAGGAGAACTGATATTTTTGAACACAAACAATCTGTCATTTATGGTGGAGTGGCAACAGCAAACTCACTGCTAAAAGTAAAGCATGCAATTCCTGTATGACATAAGCTCTGTAAGGGAAATAGTCAACATGTTGGATAAGATGCTCTGGTTAGATGGGACCAAAATTCCACCGCTTAGAGCCTAAATGCTATTTTGTGAAAAAACAACAGCTTAGATCCCACATTCTCTTTTTAAAACACAGAGATAGCTGCACCATGCTGTGGGAATACTTTAATGTGACAGGGAGACTAAGTAAAGTTGATGGGAAGATGGATCTAAATAAAACAAGGGTTGAAGCTGCAGAATCCGAGGGAAAGTGTTGCAGGTTTACCTTACAGGAGAATAACAACCCTAAACCTGCAAACAGCTTCAGATAAAACCTGAGATAAAGGCAGACAAGTGTGCTAATGGGCTTGTCAAAGTCCTGCCCGAATTCCAGAAAAAACTGGAAGGTTACCATTTCATCCAATTAAACCATTTTGTAACCAAGCAGCTAACGAGCAGCACATGGAAATAAGGAGTTATGGCTGTAAATGCAGCGAAGCAGCTGTATGGACACAGAAGGCCCAAACACCGATCCATTACAAATATTTCAGAGTTTACCTCTAAGGATAATTGGAAATCATTCTACCTACATGTCTTGGTCTCTGTGTTGGAATCCGTACACATGAGCGGCGGTTCCTGTACGTTCAACATGTGTCCCCCTGTATCAATAGGTTAATAGCTGGGATGTCAGTTTCAGTGAGTGGCTGATTAGTTGTGTGTTCACTAATCCACTCAGGGGCGGGGAACTATTGGCTTCCTCATTGATTTTAGTGTGGTGAGTAGGCAGAAGATAGAGAGAGGGGAGATCTATTGATTGACCCCAAATTAGCCCACCTCCCCACCCACCAACGCAACCTGTCGTTCCTGTACTCAGCCGCCGCTCTCCCATTGGGCCGCCATGCTGTCGAGCATTGGTTCTGATTGGCTTATTCGATGGGGAGCAAAATGCCTCCTTTTTTGTGTTGTTGCTGATTTGGAAGAGCTGCTTGTTTGTGATTTGGCAGTCACTTGATTGGCCGTCTGTGAGGATGAGTGAGCGACTGGAGGGCGCAGCTGCCCTGGAAGGCTTTGATGAGCGAAATAGCTGCACTTCCACAGGGACAGCATTACTTTTGTGTTTCTGATCACAAAGTGTGACCTTATTTGTGATGGTTACATGTTCCCTTTTTTTGTCTTGGACAAAGAATGGTCATAGAAAAAAGGCTGGATTTATAAAAATAGTACACAAATCCTTCAACTTTTTCTTCTCTCCTACAAGACTGTCAACCTGCTGCATCATTTCCTTTTTTTCCGTTCTTTATCTTCATTTTTTATCCTTCACTCACTGCCTATCTCTCCCCTGTCCAATCCCTCTTTCCTTGGATATAAGCTTTAGTTCCCTCTCCTGAGCCTTTCCCTTCCATATATCACTCCATCTCATCCTTCTGCGTCTACCTTGGATGTTCCTCCCCAGGCCCTTTCTTTTTCTCCCCCGCTGTCACTCTCTCCCTCCGATCCCCTCTGTCTATGTAAGCAAGAGGAGGTTGTTAAACATTTTTCTTCCCTCTTAATTGTTTTGACTGGGCCGATTGGCATCCCGATTAGGCCCATTGATTTCCTGGCGCTAAGTGCATTGATTTTTAAATTTCTTATTGATCCTCGCTCTAAATCTCTTGCACAGTTGCTCGCGCAGCCCTACAGCGTTCGCCAAGCCTGAGACGGAGAGAGAAGGAGTGAAAGAAGGGTAAAAGAAGAAGAGATGGGTTTTAGGTAAACATACAGCAGCATGAAGGAACAGACTCGGAGGCAAAGAGCAGGAGATGAAGTTGGGAATCGTGAGAAGGTGTAAATCGCTGCAGCACAGAAGAAGGCTGACAGTAAATGCATGAGTAGAATTGTAGAAAATCATAAACTTTATAGTTTTTTATTGGTTTTAACCTCAAATGTAGCTGTAAAATGATACAAGTTTTTCTTTTACGATAATAAATCTGTAAGTTCAGGCATTCATAAATTTAGATCGAGCTCAATCCGAACTTTAACATCCAAGCTACAATAGAGATAATAAACAGATCAGGATCTAATCCTTTTGCTCACTCTACTTAGTTTTTAGGGTTTTTGTTTGCAGCCTCTCACAGATCTTCTAACAGTTCTGTCCTGTTTTTAAATCATCTCCCTGCCAACTGTGCCAAGCTGTCCTGTTCCTGCTGAAGGAAGCAAACCTCACTGCATGATGCTGCATGTCATAAAGTTTTAGATTTGTGCTTGAAATTTTATTTCTAGTCTCATTTGACCAGAGAACCTTCTTTAATACATTTGCTTTGCCTCCTTTAAGGTTTGTGGGAAACTGCACACAGAACCTCTAATGGCTCTTTTAACCAAAAGCTTTTTTTTTTTTTACCTCTCTTCTGTAAAAGGTCAGATTTGAATAGTATAGACTAATGATCTCTGCAGCCTCTCGCCTCTCTAGACTTACAATAGTAGCTATTCAAAATGTCCTCACTTTCCTTAATGGTTCCTTGGCTGGTCCTCTACAATTCCTTTTTAAATATCAATCTAGTACTAAAATATTCTTTCTGTCATGATTTGTGGACATTAAGATCTAAAGAGAAGCGTTATCTCCTGGTCAGACCCTGTAATTCAGTGAAAGGTTGGAGTCAGAGTAAAACAAAATGCATGCCCAGGAGAAGGCCAGCGGCTGGAAGTTGGAGGGGATTTGGCTGGGAGTCATAAAGGAAAGGCTGCCATTTGGCTGACGTTTCACTGGGAAGAGCGAATATGAATGGCTGCTACTCTACCTTTTTGCTGCTTCACTGATTGATCCTATGCTCTACTGCTTTGTGGTGTCCAAAGTGTCCAAAACATGAAGTTAAAAGCACCCATGGGCCACAAAAATTAACCAAAAAAAAAAGTAAAGTTAGTTTCTTTTTTCTTTCCAATAAAGAACTTAACATACTATTTATTTATAACAAGAACAAAAGTCTGTATTTTGTAAGGATGGAATCAGATTCAAAACATTGAAAAGATTTTTTTAAATTACATTATAATATTAAAAAAACTAAATTTTCTTTTAATTAATTTTGGAGCTAGTGGTGGTTGTATTCAGTTTATGTCTTTCTTTCCCAAAAATAACTGGTTACGGGACACTAAATAATTGCTAAATAGGTCAAGTTTAAGTTTTTGTAACAAAGGCTTTTGAAGAAAATTCATTTGTCACACAAATAATTTCTCTTGAAAAATGATTCCTCCAATGTGATCAGTTAATATATGTGGGGGGGCGCACTAATCTGTTCAGAGGGCCCCAAATAGCCCCTAGGCCTTAGGCTGGACACCGCTGGTTTAGCTGCACGGCCTCCTTCACTTTCTCCATCCTTTATTATTTCCACTTTAAAATGATGAATTTAATTGACTTCTCTTTGATAATAAAAGCCTTATTATGCTGTTTTACAACCTAACCCTGTTTTGAAACTTCTACACACTTTGTTTTTGGCCTTTCTGTTTGTTTCTTGGTCCTCATGATTATGTTTGTCCTCTAATATCCTCTAACAAACCTCTGAGGCCTTCACAGAACAACCACATTTCTCATAGGATTAAACTACACATTTATGTACTCTATTCAATAATCAGAGGACATCTGAAAATATTTGGCAGGATTTTATTTAGGGATATCAGAGTAATGCATACAATGCTTATTTACATTCATTCAAAATAAAATAAAACAAATGTGAAAACAATTTATGATTTTAATCTACATCACATTTCTGCTCCACTCAGAGTTGGTCCAAGTTTGGTTGTTCCAATGTAATGAACTGGGAGAATAAAAACACTTTTCAAGTCTCTGATGCCATGCTGAGTTTCTAAGCTAATTTATCATAAATGCATCTGATTTTTCTCCTCCGTCACATTTAGAGAATCAATATTTTTGTAGAGGTAACAAGCATCACGGAGCGCTGCCTGTCGGTAAGCTGGCAGCCGACTGGATGGAACATGTTCATCTTTGAAGAATGAGACACTTTATGAGTGAACAGAGGTTTATAAGGGATAGACAGATATTGGAAATGTCAGAGATGGAATGGAGTGTTTTGTCTTTGCCTTGCTATTTCACATGGTCTGCAGAGCCTGCTGGATACGCCCGTGTGTGAGTGTGTGTGCGTGTGTTATTTCTGGCTTATGACTGTGTTAGGGTTTTAGAGCCTGCGAGACTCTGAATCTTACATGCCCACTGGTGTTTCTCAGAAGGTGGTGTGCCTAATTGGCTGAATCCGAGTCCGTGCATGTGTGGGCGTGCACACTTGCAATCTCGACGGTACGTGTGTGCATCGGGGCTCAGCCAAACGTTGAATTCTGTATGTGCACAGGAACTTTTATGTGTGTTTTTATCATCTGTTTGTATATTTTTTTTCACAGGGTGTATGTCTGCGTTTGACCTTTTCTTGACTTAAGTGTTGAGGCTCACATTCAGACCTAGCATTTTCTATATATCCTCTGTACTTGACGGAATTGTGCTAACCTTTTCTGGAGTCATTTGCTGCTTTTTTGATTCTGTTTGTGGATTAAGGGGCTTGCATGATGCACAATATATGGACTGTATGTGCCATTACTCTGTTGAATTACACTTTACTCTGTGTGGATCCACTTAAGATAAGTGCTTTCATAAAGGCAAAAAGAGGGAAAGAAACCATTGTCAGCAATGCTAGAAAAACTTTAATCTCTTTGCAGCTATCAGAGAAGAAGCTACGCTCTGCTCGGATTTTAGGTTTGAGTCTTTTTTAAAAGATTATTTTTATTTAAACAAACCTTTAATCATCATAGTGTAGACAAGATCGATGGATTGCGTTAACTTTAAACATTTACATTTTAGGAGCAACTTTGCATTACAGCTGATAGACTTCAGGGTTGTGCAAATAAACAATGTTAGATAAAGTGTTTAAAATGCATCCACAGGGCTGAGCTGTTTGCTTGTAGTGATGGGGCTTTTGTTTGCTCTGATGATAGGCCTGACCTGACAGCACATGCTGTCCAACACTCACATACACACACAGCTGGTTTACAAACTAATGGATGCATTAAGGATATATGCTGCTCTGCTCGCCTGTGATTGCCATTTCTGATATAATGATGCACAGACAGACCGACGGTCGGTCAAAATGACCGCTCCCTCGGACAGACTCAGCAGCACTCACAGATGTCCCTCCGAGCTCATGCACATACACAAACGCACACATTCTTAGGTCTCACAAGCTCAACTGAAACTCAAAAATGACCTTTGACCTGCAGTACCAGAAGCGACATCCCTCCATGTTGAATAGTACATGCATTTTAGTTTACATGCACCTACCGAGCACTCAGGTAATGATGAATACGAAGCCAAACCTGAGCAGAACAGTTTGTATTAATGTTGTACTAATAGTAACCTTAATCAATATTTGATATAAAAGGTGTGAATCTAAGTTGCTGTTTTGTTTTGTTTGAAAATGTTGGAAACATTGCAGTAGAGGCACAAAACACAAACTCTGTGTGTTATATTGAGCTTTTTAAAAATGACTGATCAAATCAAGAACCACTTACTGTGAAACGAAATAAAAAATATGCCTAGTTTTTCTTTATTTATATGATGTAATATTTAATTTTATCCTTACATAAAATCCATAAAACCATCTCAGTATAAACCAAGATGTTACATGAAGATCTTAGAGCGCAGGTCTTCAACAGGGGGTCTGCAACCCGTTGGGGGGCAATGGAGGTACTGCATCGGGGTCGAGAACGTTTTGGCTGATTAGACTTTTTTTTTTAATATTCCCCCCTGCATTTTTTTCCACTAATTGAAATGTCTTTAAATACAAATTAAAATGAATTCAACACACTGTAGTAAACAGATAAATGAAGGCAGAAGATGTCTTTCAGTCATCAATGCACACATTCAGCGACACACAGGAGCTCTTTCAAGCTGGACACCGTTTCAACACCTGTCCCATCAACAAGAAATCAGAATCAGAAATACTTTAATTATCCCAGGGCGAAATTGCTTTTGTTCCATGACTCCCTATGTAATAGAGTGACTATAGGACCAGTTTGATATAACACAATTTCATACAATATATAAAATTAGGCGGTTCCTGCTCCATCTCGCCATCAGTATGGAGTCCTTGGCCTGGAAAACGTTGACCCCTGCCTTAGATGTTTGTTAGAGAACATTAACAAAGGCTAAGGAAGCCAGCAGACAGCTAAGTTATGGAGAAGTTTAAAAAAAAATTTAATTTAAAAAACATGAAAACAATATCTCAAGCTTTAAAGATCTGACAGAGAGCTAATTAGTCCATCATCTGTAACAGTATAGCAGAACTTCAAATTTAACAAGACGTGGCAAACTGCCCTAAGAAACAGAATAGAGCACTAATTAGAAATGTAGCCAAGATATCGTTGGTGAATCTGGAGCAGCTGCAGAGAACCCAAAGCTCAGGTGACTGAAACTATGGAGATCAGATCTTTGATTCTACACTCCTCATGACATGGTAAAGGAAACTTTTTGGCTAGCATGCAAAGCTCTATGTTTGAAAGGTTGCTAACATTCTGAAGATTCCAAGCATAACACACAGTGGGAGCAGCATCATGTTAAGGGGTATTCTTTAACTCTATAGAGTAGACATGATGGGTGTCTAAGTAGCAAAAAAGAAAATATAATTCAAATCTGTGACAAGACCATTTTTTTCTGGTTGAAGTATTTTTCCCCTTCTCAGTAATGCATCTGCCTGTTTAACCCTGTTTGAAACGCAGCATTAAAGCTTTGTAGTTTTAACATAAAAGAATTAGAAAAGAATCAAGCTTTTGCAAAGCATTAAAGCTTTGGAAATGCTCACAGTTAATAATGAGGTAAAAGTTGAATTAGATTATGTTGGATGGTGAAATTATTTGTTTTTTATATCAGAGTAACAGAGCAGCTGTAAGTGCTGCTTGAATGTAACATATTGCAGCTTTCTCTCCATTTGATGGTGAGTTTTGGATTTTATTTATTGTTTAAGTCTGAACCTTATGTGTGTCAATTATCTCATTTTCCAGCAATTTTGCACCCCAAAAAAAATGAAATATATTTGTATGGATTTTTAGCCCTATGCAATTGTCCTGAATTTGATTTATTTCAATTTATGTAAATAACTTATTCTATATTCTAGAAATAAAGTCAGCTTTTCCATCATTTGTATGAAGGCAGTATGCATACAATTAATCAATAAAAATAAACAAAGGATTTTTATTTTTGAAGATTATAGTGTGTATATTTATAATTTAAACAGTTGTTGTTTTCTGATAATTTTTTTTGCTCAGTCAGTCTCCTTAATTTAAGCTTTTTTTTAACCTTTCTGTACCTTGGCTCCTTTTTTTCATCTAAAACGTGCCCCTTCAATTAGAGCAGATTTGTTCATACCCGATGATGAATTTCACTGCCAGTGACAAATTCGAAATAAATCTCTCGCCATGCACTTCCAGCATGTGTCGCACTCTGATAATTTCCACAATATCCTCTGCAACCCCCCCCTTAGGGGCATTTTTTTCTTTCTCTGTCCTCCCGTCATTTCTCTCTCCATCCTCTCCTGTTTGTTTCTGTCCCTGTAAAATGCTGGTTGCTTTACTGAAATACTGCAATGTGCTTTATCTGCCCTCTTTTTTTGCCCCACCACACATACCTCCTACACCTTTAGTTGTTGTTGTTGGTAAGGGAGCTGCTGCTGTTGGTGCTGATGGAGGTGGTAGATGGGGCGAGGGAGAGGTAAAGGGGTGAGGCAGAGAGGGGAGGGGGCTAGTAGAAAGAAGCAGGCCCAATGACGTGGGTGCGACATGTAACCGTGGTGCAGGAGAGGAAATCAATACATGAAAGGATGAGGAGCACTGGGGTGGATTACCGTCTGGGGCCATGGCTACAGGAGGGGTGGGGGGGGGTGGTTGGAGAGAGAGGAGGGCGGGTGATGTGGATTAGGGAGGGCGAGAGGCCAGATTGTCCTGTCCCCTCTCTCCTGCATCACCTCCTTTTGACCAAGTGCTGCTTGAATCTTGACCCCCCCTCCCTCTAAAAAAAAAAAAAAAAAAAACTCCCTCAGCTCCTAAACATTGCCCGGTGCCGGTAGGTGAGCCTGCCGCTCTTCATGGACTCTCACACAGCCAGAGGACTCTGTAATGCCGGCTGAATGCATAGAGCGGCTCCGGCCCGATAACCCTGCACTATCTATGTGGGGAATAATCGCCTGATATTACCAGTGTAAATTAAAGACTCCCAGAGAGACTGTGTGTTCTCTCCTGTGTGCATGCGTGTGTGTGAGGTCTTCAGCAGGGTGCATCTGCAGAGCTGCCACAAACCCAGATAATAAATATCTATTATAAATATCATTATTATTGGGCCAATCTCCCCCAATAACAGAGCCTCTGTGAAAGATGGCACGAGGGACCGAGCTGGATATTGGCAATATATCAGCATTGATTATTGGGGGGTGCTGACAGAGAGATGGAGGCAAAGTTAATAAAAACTCATAAAGAAGACAAGGAATACAAAAAGAACAAGGGCTTTAGTTGGATCAGATGCCTGTTTGCCAAAGGAAAGAGGGAGTGGACCGTGGAGGTATGCAGGTGGGAGATATGGGCTGCATTTTCTGGCTCTGTATCTCACTACCAGTCTTATCTTTTCTGCTGGGTATGTGGTACTTTTTTTGTGTGACTGTGAACCGGCATTGACATCGTCATACTTACATCCGCCGGCTAACTCGCAGAACTCCTGCTCTTTTCCGCTCCTGTTTGTGTGTGTTTTCTGGAAATTGATTGCATCTCAGTTGGATTTGAACTCTGCAGTTTGGTGGTGGTAGTGAGGGATCCAAAGCCTGCCGAAACCTTGCACCAACCCACACACCATCACCTACCGAGATACACAAACAACACTTACCTGCCCACATACACCCAAGCTGAGAAAGCAACAACTGAAGCTCATAAAAGCCCATGCATCATATCCATATTATCTGGACAAATCTATACATCATGTCAGAATGTGGTTTTCTATGAATATTACATTTTTGCACTCCGTGTTATTGGTGTGGTGGTGCAGAGAGGATATGAGAAGAACACGTTGAAAGATTCTTGCAGCCATGTGGAGATGAGACGGGACGGAGGGCGGCCGCGTCCTTCTTAATAGGGGGCCTTGTTAGGTCGCTGACAGAGCCAGAAACGCCACCGTTGGCCTGCTATTGATTCCTGACCAAAGCTGTTATTGATGAGTGAGAATTTAATTCAACCAGCTCATTTGTCATTGTGACATCACCATTTAACAGTGACCATGACATGGATGCGAACACACGCTACAGAGCAGCGATTGTATAAGAACACACACACATACATACATTTTTTTTATTGAATTAATTTTCTCTTTTCCCTTTTCTTTCATCTTTACCATTTGCTATAAAACTGATGTTAATTATTCAAAGCAGGCACATCAATCATTCAAAAATGCATAAAAAGAGCGATTACCAAGAGTGCAATAAACAAAATGATAATGGATGGCCCCGCTCATGACTAATGTGTGGCCTTAGGATATATGTGTTTCCTTTTGATTGGATAAATATTTCATGCAACGTCCAGACCTACAGCATGTATGTGACGTTGAAGACATGTCGGGGTGAGGAAATTTACAAATTGCTGTTTGTCGTATGGAACACCATGTGTTTAAATACATCTGAACAGATAATAATCCAAGAGGAAAAAAACAACACTTTTATTTTTTAGCATTTTTTTTTACAGAATTAGGTTTAGAATGACTACCACAGACAGACAGATGTTAATCAGGAGATCAGCTATAACAAAGATCAAGTGAAAACATAAAAGTTAAATACTTAGTATTCTGAACTGTTCTGTCATAATATCGGATCAAGATGTAATTTTTATATAAAATTCCCAACAAAATACGGCATTGATGACTAACATTTTAAACAGTAAGATAGTGAATTCAATAAGTTTATGCTTTTATATTTACACTGTGGTTTATTACAAATTAGAGTAATGTAATGCTACATAGAAAGGCAGCATATAAAACATAAACTGCCTGTTTCAAATGCAGCATTTTATGCTCATATATATATATATATAAATAATATATATGAATAAAGCGTGCCAAGTTTGGATCCTTATCTTCTGATTTTCTTTGATAAATGATTTGATTTTGCACCAAAGCTACAAAAATTGTCTTCATTCTCTAAGCTTTAACTGTGAGTATCCACTGTTCAATATTTTATCCATTACTGTATCTCTGAAAAGAATAGAAGCATAACAACACAAAGAAGAAAAAAAAAGACACAATGAGACACGTTTTTTGTTAAAAAAGAAATACAGAATAGTAAACAATGGAAGCAGATATTATGGGTCTGTATGGACTGGAAGGAGAGTGGGAGAAGAGGCAGGACAGTCAGTAAGAGCAGTCCAGTGGGGGTTATTGGCCATGGCGACCCCTCCTACCCCACCTCAGGGGAGTCCTCCCTGGACGTCCCAGGGGACTTAAAGTGTTCAGACCGACTCGCTGCGGGGGCCCTATAGGCAGCAGGCGAGAAGCTCACCGCGAGGGCTGAAATTTGTGTCCTGGGTTTGAGACGGACAGATGGACTGAATGTGAGGCTACAGACGGGTGTCATCATCAGGTATCAGCCTTTGTGTTGGGCTTTTAGACTTGTCAAACTCCACAGCGCAGTGGAACATGATGAGCGACAGCAGCTTAAACTGAGAATTAAAAATCAAGCCCAGGTTTATCAATCTATACCCAAAACCGTTGCAGGTGTTTCAAAAAGGTTTTCATATCTGGGAGATTACCTGGCTGGCAGTTTTCCCTGTCAGGTGGAGGAAAAAGAAGAGTTTGGCAAGAAGAGTATGTGGAGGACAAATGGGTGGATGCTGTTAGCACCCCCCCCACACCCAATTCTCCTCCTCACCTCCTCAGCTTCCTCACCCCTTTCCAACACCATCTTATTTTCCCCTCCTTCAATCTCACACACCCTCCCTCCATCCCTCTCTTCCACAGACGCGCACAGCCACACTACATTCTACAAGAAATAATTGCTTTTGTCTGGAAGGAGTGCAGGGAGGAGGGAAAGGGGGCGCGCATGGCTCCCTTTGTGGAGAGAAGGGGGTCTTTGAAGGACAACTAGTCACTTCTCCCTTCTTTCTTTCTCCTCGTCTTGACTCACCTCTCCTCTTCTCCTACCTTTTCATTACTCCTCTCTCCCTCCTCTTCTTCGCTGCACCTGCGGATGTCATCTGTCATGTGTGAAGCGGAGGGAGAAGGACAATAAAACCAGGTTGTCTTCTGCAGGGGATGAGGCATTTTTCATAATTAAGAGCACACCAGATTAGTGTGCCGCTCACATTTCTTGGCAATTAGGCTGTCGGTTGATGACTGAGTGAACGAGGAACATGGCGATGAGAAGCAAATAACTCAATGCACGTGTCCAGTCTCAACTTGAAGCATGTCTAATCACCTGCAGGTACAAATACACACAGTCCTGATTATGGAAGGATGGAAGGGTGGGTGGGTGAGGCTGTAAGGCCGAGCAGAGGCAGGAGCAAGAGCAGGCTCATTCCTATTGATTCGCCTGCATTGACTGTGATGTTTAGGGTATAGATTTTTCTATTTAAAAATCTATATTGACAATAATCTGGTGTGTAAGGGCCTGGTGTTGACTGATGCTGGCCTGTAATTGACAAGCATGTAACACGCCACTGCACAGGAAGCAAGGGGAGGCCAGGGACAGAGGGGAAGTATCGAGGGACAAAAAGGCCAGATAGTGATTGGACTTGTAACCTGGGTGCATCGTAAATAGTCATTCAAAATGCAACCTTGGGAGTTTTTCATGCACTTATCAGATTTATATAGTTCACTCTAAAGCAATATGTGAAACAGCTTTGTCAGGTGAGTTTTTCAAGTCTGGAACATTAGGAAAGCATTACATGTTCGTATTAATCTTTCATTTATTAATTGCCATATAGATTTCAATTATATTTTCCTCAGAGATCTCAGTGTTTCCTATCATGTCTCCACAGCTCTCTCCCTAAGCTTCATGATCTGGATCAGTCAGCTCTTTATCACACATGGACATAAACAACAGTTTAAGTCAAACTAGGTTGCAAAATATATTATTCAGAAGAGGACATTTAAATCAGTAAATCCAACCAGTCTTTTGTGATTTTGCTTTTGCATACGCTAATTTGCTATAAAAGCTAGGATCTGTGATTGTCCTGGTTAGCCTAAAAACCCAACCTCATTATTTTAGGAGGATTTAATGTGGCTAAGAGCAAGGCAGGCCGAGATTGTTTGATGCTCTGAGCAAAAATTCTTTCAGGACCACTTCTCCATCTAACACATCAGAACCACAAACAGGACCACAACCGTCCCGTACCAATCGTCTCTGAAGTCAGAGCTCAGAATGACGTATTCCCTGAAAGGAACAGGTTCTAGTTGTAGAACAAAAAGACCAGCAAGAGGTCTGCAAACTTGATAAGTTATATATTTCCATTTTATGCATTCAGAAAGTAACGTTCTTAAAAATGATTTAAAGAAGCAGCTTTTACTACATGTTATATGCTCTTAAAGGCATGACCTGCCATTCAGACTTCATTTGATGCTCTTTTTATATTTCCAACTGGGAAATATAACTTCAAAGTATAAATAGAAAGCGCCATAATAAATTGGATTATTGGTGTGTTTTGATTTAATCCCTCCAGATGCATTGTTTACAAACAGGCAAACAATTAAAATGACTATATTGCACAGTATACTTTACTTGCACCTCATTTTTTTATCAGTCAATCAAGTTTGCAAACCGTTTTGTGACCATGTGTTATCGTTTAATCCATTGCATGCTGTGAATGAACCACTTCCTACCAATGTAGCCAATTTACACATTTGCATGCTGTGTATCTTTGATTAATGAATTTCCTTTAATGATAGAGATAAATAGCATTAAACCTGCTCAAATCTCATCTAAACATTTAGTGTACATATTTTTTTACAATCACAAACCATTTATGTTGGTACTTGAACAGATGCCTCAGCATCAATCTTAATAGAAAATATCAAGTGATGATTTTTTTAATGCTAAGAATAATGGTGAATAATAATGAATTGTTTAAAAATTCAAGCAACTGAAAGCAAAAATAAACTGAGTATTAGCTAAATGACCAACACCCATTCACTTAGTATGATTCAGTCTCTGAATAGATGTAAATACATTGATTAGACTTTTTTCTGGCTTACTTGATGACTCATCTCTGGACAAAACAGCTTTTTAATGCATATTTAGTCAAGTAAGTAAAAGGGAGGTCTTTTTATCATCTTTGGTTACAATCGCACATAGAAATATTTCATTTATTCATTGATAAGTTGCAGCAATGGTATGCAGGGAATGTGACTGCAAAGCAGTATAAATAATCCAATAAGATTAAACTCTGGCTGTTCACTCAAGATTATTAATTTGTCTCTTTATAATTGCAACTAAAAATTTCTGTTATATCCACTTTTAAATAAAGCTAGATTTAGGAATTTAAAATCCTTTCAAATTTTAAGTTCGACAAACTTTGTTGTAGGATATATGGATTCATTATAACCTTGAGTGAAAATATCACTTTCTCACACTTTCAGGTAAATGTGCAATCATGTAAGCATAAATAAAAAAAATTGATAAATTTACTGTAATGTGTTTATTTACTTGTGCTTAAAATAATAATCATAATATAAATTATTGGGAAATTACTGCAACATGTCAATTATTATCTGTGTTCTATAAAAAAAACATTATCTTTGACATTCAAATACAGTTTTTTTTATTTAGTTAGGATATTTACAAAATAAACATCTGCTATATTTTGCAGTTAGTAATTTTCCGTGTTAAAACTTTTTTGATGTGTTAAAAAAATGCAATATAAGCTGATCATAGATTGTTAATTAGTAAGGCTATCAACCCCTGTAGCCTTGCCAAAAATGTTAACAAATCGGGGTGCATGCATTTAGCTGAGGTTAGATTCCTGGACATTTTTTATACCCGAATAAAAATTTGTTTCAAATAGTCCCAACTATAGTTTTAAAACAGCATTACAGTGATGAGTGGCTGTTGTTTTGTTTAAATACCACTACTGTAAATTATTTGAATGAGTTACTGTATGTCTGCCTTTTTTTTCAAAAAGAATAGAGTAAAATAGTATCAGCCAGTTGACAAACGTTACATAGTAACAGGTGGAGGAGGGGCAGCGCATGGTTACTCTATTATCAAGGCATCCAGAGAAAACAGTCTTTTTAATGCGTTTACTGTATTAATCAGTAGAGATAAAGAATATATTGATGGTTTCAAAGTGTGATTTGAATTTTTGAATTTTTTATTTGATGTACAGGAGCCAAAAGAGGTGCAAATGCGCTGCGAATACGCAAGTATGCAGCAAACACAAGTACTACAAAGAAGAGTATGTAAGATAAAGGTTAGACTTTCAAATACAATAAAAATACACAAACACACACAAGAAATGCAAAGAAAAATAGTGCAAAGGGAAAATGTGGTATTCAGAGAAAATAGAGAGCATCAAAGTGGAGATGTGCTGCAAACACATAAAGGATGCTAGTCAAACACACTAAACCTATGCAAGGGGAAAATGCTGCAAGCAGGGAATTGACTTAGGAAAGTTGGAAGAGTTGTAAACCAACATTAAGGGGAGACGATCATCAACCCCTACAACTGATAGACATTACCCTGTAAATCAATAACCAGTCAATAAGCAAAATGATAAACGGGAAGTTGGAGAGAGGAATGAAAAGGTTCTTTTTCACTTGAATTTTTTTTACACAGTCTTTCTGAGTATCCCCTTTATGCCAAAAGTCTAGCCCCATTTGAGTTTGTGACATCTCCCCCTAGTGGTCTGGAGCACTTCAGTTATTCAGAGCCAGTTTGCAGCTTTTCTTCCAATGAAGATATTTTTACTACTTGCAACATTTGTATATATCATATTTCTTGTATAGTGTTAGCATGATTTGTGTGTTTTCATCTGATTTCGTATTTGCAGTATTATTTCCCTTTGCTTCTCTCTATTTTCTGTGAATGCAACATTGTCCTTTTTCTAGCTGCATGCGTTTAAATTACAGACCAATATTAGAGTACATTACCGCACAGTTTGAAACCAAGACCCAAAAGAACGGAGTTATACCCATCCTCTTAGGAAAGAAATACATTTTGTTAGTACTGTTTTAATGAAAACAATCTTCAATCCTACAGAGTGATAGTTCATTAACCAGTCATGTTTCATAACCCCATTTCATACCAATCCTTTACCATTTTGTCCTTTTGTTATTCAATTTATTTCATGAATTAAACATTTCAAACCCATGAACTGTAAACATCGTAAAATCCTTTTTATTTTTTTCTTAGACCGTGGCAGCATATATTTATATATATATAAAAACACTAGTGCCTTTTGACCCACATAGAATACTCGTACGGATCACATTGGAAGCCATTTGTTGCCCTCTGGTGCTTGGAAGCATCACAATATATACATATTCTAGGGAATACTAAAGCTGAGCAGCTAAATTTATATCTTATTTTGCCATATAAAAAAATAATCTCTGCTTAATAAAGAGTAAAGCTAAAAAACACATTAATTTGTTTCTTTAATTATACCAACATATTATGAATTAATGTAATATAATGAATTACAACAGTCTATTGTTTTTGTAGTTAGGTATTTGATGTTCTGCTATAAATTCTGTCATTCAGGACATGGTAGAACCAAAGGAGGTTTAAATACAAGGAAACAGGACTTGGTGACTGCTGGTAAAGATCTTTTGAAATGTGTAAAAGTCTTCAGCTGGAGAACTGAAGTTCAGTTGCTTTGTTCTTAACCTTTTTTTTATTCACTTATGGTGACAAATTATTGTAAAAATGACAAGCATGACATGAATGCCATCTCCCTATTGACTGCACATTAAAAATCTATTTTTTTTTTTTTTCAGATTTTTTTCAGAATTTCCCTGTTTATAGGCTTGAAAACAGCTGGCTACATTCTGTTGTGTGATTTTGCTGTTCATTTCTTTATGCTCATAGTTTTTAGGTGCATCCTTGTCAAAAAAGCATTTTATGTTTAACTTCTTAGTTTTTATGTTCTTACTAATTAAGAGTTGTTTCTCTTACTTCTTAAATATTTCCAGTGGGCTCCTAGAATCAGTGTTTCTGTTAATTAGTCTCCCTCCATGCACCCTCCTTCTCTCTCACAGCTGCTCCTCATTCCATGAGATTAGCTCTTCTGATTTCCCTGCCATTCCTCCTACATTCTCTAAGAAATAATCTCCTATCTTCTCATTTCTCTCTGTTGGATTCTTCAGTTACTATTCCTGTTGCGTTTCAATATCTTATAGAAGTGACAGAGAGGAACTGGATGTTTTTATTGTTATATTAAACATCTCAATTCAGACTCACTGACTTCATTTATTCCTGTAATTGGGGTCCAAGTATATCTGAACATGATGCAGTTGAAATATAAGCTATTTATTTTAATCTTAAAGTCATGCCCCCCCACTCCACTGCCCCTACCACCTTTTAATGCTTCCCTGGGTAACAGCAAAATGGTGAAAATGACCAGCAGCAGGTTGTGACTCCCAACATTTTCATTCATCAGAAGTCAAGTGTTTTGGTAGGCCCTCTATTGGCTGCAGCAGCCTTAGTTTGATGGTGCTATGGGTCGGTTCTGGACAACAGTGATGCCATAAATTCATTATGAGCAAGCCATATATCCTGACAGATATTAGCTGTGCAGGTGCTTCTTATTGGGACTTTTATCCCTTCCCAAGGAGTCCAAACAGTAATGCACTGATCACCGCTGGCATCATTATAGTCGGTATTATTAAGAGGAGGAGGAGGGGGGGTGATGGTGGCGGTGCACAAAAATCAATACAGGATACCTTTTGCAGCGGTAGTGAAAACGAGAGAGAGGTGGAAGGGAGGGGTAGGAGGCAGGAGGAGGGAGGGATTGAAGGAGGGAGGGATGGGGGTGGTGATGTGTGAGTTGTAGCGCCTGAATGTTGCGGCCAGCCTGGTGGCAGATCGCTACAATCCTGGAGGGGAGCCGGGTCGAGTGAGCTATCTGGGGGTTCCCATATTATTACAGGAGGGGGACAAAAAGAAACAGACACAAATTTGAAAGAAATAGAGAAAGAGAGACTTAAAAACAAAAACAAAAAAACAAAGACACACAGACGGATGGACGGAGATATAGGCAAGTGTTCCGATAAGACGCGGCACCATCGGATATTAGTATAGCGACGCCGTCTTGTGTTTATTTCATCATAATTTTTTCCCATTATTTATTTCTTTTATTCATTGAAGCTGTCCGGTTTGAACGTTTATTTATTTAGATGTTTATTTATTTATCCATCGATTGATTGCGTTTTAATTACTGGCTTGTGACAGAGAGCGAAGGAGGAGGAGCGTCGGTGCCATGCGCGCTCGCTGCCGTCTTCTCTGACTGTTTGTTTGTTTGTTTCCCCATTTTATTTACAACTTGTATTCATTTATTTGTTATTAGATTTAAGAACCAAGTTGTGTTGAATGCACGATCCGATGCGTTGTGCGTACTGGATGAATGTAGACGACTAATGAGCAGCTGAACAGCAGATATATAGGCTATACTAGAGCCTCCATTTAAAATGCACACATCTGGATAATTTAGCTTTTTTTTTCTAGCAGTCTTTATCTAATATCCTGGGGTGGTTTTAAGCTGCAAAAGCGAATACCAAAGAGGGGACTCCATAAGAATAGGCTCAGCGACTGTTCTCATGCATTCCTACAGAATCTGCAGAGAAATAAGAGTATAAAATAAACTATATGTTTACTAAAGGAGAACGCTTTAACAATGAGAAGGTAGAGGGGAAAAGCGCATCAGTGTTTATTCTAAGCTTTAATTCTAGCAGAACTTTTCTTGAAGCTCCTCTATCATCCGTCTGCGTGTTGCTTACTCAAGGGACCATCCTATGTTTCTATGAGTAGAAATATAAATATGCTCTATGCACATTTAGGGTACAGCAAAACTCTAATGCATCACACGTGTACATAAAAAGTGCGCAACTGAGGCTACATGTGCACACACCTAACGGCGAATGTTGTGAGCTCTACAAACCAAATATTGCCCCAAAGCTGTCTGTCAGAAAAGAGCCAGAAGCATCTGAGGAGGACAAGGCTTGTCAACCAGCTTGTGTCAGATTATTTGCATCCAAAGGAAAGGCAGGAGGAAGAAGATCATGTTTGTTCCTTTGCCGGTGCCGTTCGTCTTTCAGAGAGCTACCCCTGACCTCAGCGCCTGGCGTCTCAAGTCCCCTCTGGCTCTCCGCTCCAACTCCGGTAAGACAGTTTTATTTATTTATTTTATTTACGTTGATATATATATATTTTTATTATTGTTTATATCCTTCTTCTTATCCTCCGTGTGTTATACACATCCTCCATGTCGGCCAGCCTTGCAGACCCGCCCCGATGCGCTTGCAGAGCTGGTGGAGCTGTCGGCGCGCGCACACCCACTTTACACACGCACTTCCCCCGGTCTCCTCTTTCTTTAAAGCCAGATTCCTGTGCATCTTTTGTTTGAATCGGCGCCTATTTGTCCTTGCGACATAAAAAAGAATAAAAATCCTCCTTTTTGCTGTCCGGTCCGATGCGCCGCTGTTTCATACACCCCCCCAGCGTCCGTGGTGCGGTTTCCTCTCCGCCTCTATGCGCTCCTTTCTCCGGGTTTTCTGGGCTCCAGCCTCCGCTCTCCGTCCTTCCCCTCTCCTCCGCTGCCTGCGCCTGAGCCTGAGCCTCCGACTCTCCCCAACTAGACTCTCGGCAGGCAGGGAATATTCATGCCAACTTATTGATCCTGCGGAGATCGATTCCGGGGCCGGTGGAAGAAGTGAGAGGGGGAGACAGAAGGAGAGAGCAAGGTGCACGGAGAAGTGCAACCATACTAAGAGAGAAGAGAATTACACCTCTTTATTCCTTTATTTGCTAAATCACATGCATGTGCTTCATTTACAGTGGCTGATTGCAAAATTGTATTTTATTATTTTTGCAAAGGCGCGCCTGAAATCCTCCCATCTTGGCCAACATCATCACTTCATCACTTGGAGTGACTGACTGCGTCTCTTTCTGTCCCATATGGCTTGGCTGCTGCGCGGTTGGTAGCGGATGGAGTGCGGAGTCAGGGGGGAGATGGGGGGAGAGAAGCCGTGGCGCCGTCTGCGTTTCATCTGCGCTCATGTGGAATAAAGGGGGACGCATGGAGGGAGCATCCGGAGCGGGCTCAGTTTTTAAGTTGCTTCTGTCAGAGGGCTGTAAGCTCAGTCCAAACCGCCTGCTCTATTTTCCCGGCATGCAACAGCTGCCTCATTGTCCCCCTGTTTGTTGGCGATTAAGAACCTCAATAGTTTAACAGTAGTTGGCGAAGGCATGTGCATGGGCAGATATGAACCTGCTTGCACACATGCACATATTTTATGCAGGTTTTCTGCAAGAGTTAAACCATTAAAAGGTTGATTTATCTATAATAAAAATACATAAAGTTACTACACTCATAGTGTTATATTCCAAGCACTTATTTCAAGCAATGCTGATGATTATGACTTACTGAAATGGCTCCTCTCCAACGTGAGGTTCTCAATCATATTTATGGAAAGTTGAGTGGAAGGAAAAAAGAAAACAATGTTATCCATCTATTCATCCATTTTCTGTCACACTTTAGCAATACTAGGGCGCAAGGGGTGCTGGTGCCTATCTCCAGCTGTCTAAGAGTGAGAAAACAATACTAAAGCAATATAAATATTCAAACCCTTGAACTGTTTGGGAGTTTAAGGGAGATACACGAAAAGTGGCGTCATAGGTTCAAAAGGCACCATGCACTGATGGTGCAGGACTGGAACTGTCTTCTTCCTTGTATGAGCCACTCGGAGACGTCAACTTATGTGGTCTGGGGAGGAAAAGGGGACTTGACTGTTGTAGTGCTCTAAAAATCAACTTAACATTTCATTTGGAAATCATGGTCCCAGAGTACGGGGAGAAGTGGAGATTCACAGAATCCAAGTTCCTTGAGGTAAGAGATGATGTGAGGTGTCCTGTCCTCTGCTTGTTGTGGTGCATGTGTTTTATCAAGTCCACAGTCAATGCAACTGTCTGATGGGGAAGTTTAGAGTCCTTCGGGCATCTCTCTTCTTACAAGTCTTATAGAAATAACAAATGAATTTCTTGCAGGGAAGATACCCTGGAGTATTTGATAGTGTTATATTTTTTTTTTACTGTATTGTTGGCGATGTTAAATTCTGTTACACGGTAAAATAAATACAAGTAAAATAATGACACTTTAAAGCTGGCAGTTCTGGAATTTTAAGGAGGCATTTGTTTATTTTATTACAATATTTAATTCACTGCATTTTTCCTTTTTTCAATTGCTGTAAATGTCATTTAGGGTATTCTTTGCAAAGCAAAAGGGGCCCAGCTAGAAAAGTTTGAGAAACCCTGAACTTCAAGGTAATCCCAAAGTCACTCCTGAAGTGTGGCTACATAAACACAGAAATCAGGACCAGTTATTTTTCCATTCCTTATGGAACAGTTAACTTCTACTGAAAAATTTACAAAATTCTCTCCAACTAAGTAAAGACAGGAACTTATAAAAACTCAGCAACAGATATAGGGTCACCTGGATCAGTTTATTTAAATGATTAATTCTCCCAATTATTTAGTTCAACTACATTCTGCAGGCAATAAGCATGGCTTTAGGATCATAATGAGCTTTTTAGCAAATTTTAGGAGAAGTAGAAGGCAGACGTTTCTGTAGAGCTAAATGGATGTAATTCTTCCTGTTTGACATATTCAGACACTAAATGAACTTGTTTGATAATAGTACACTGCTGTGTGTCTCCAGTACCTGCATGAAACAGATGACAAAAAGTCTAAAATATTTTTTCAATCAGACAGAATATCTATGAAAATCTTTACATTTAAGTTCATTTTAAACTCTTACAATGCTTTTTTTTTTTTTTTTTTTTTTTTTTTTTTTTTTTTTTTTTCACCAGATATGTTCTGGGTCCATTTCACAAAGTAGGTTTACTGAAAACTTTTCTAAACCTAAAATATAGAAAACTCAGAGTTTTTCCGTTTCACAAAGAGAGTTTCCTCAACATCTGTTTCAGTCACCGTAGTAACATTCTCTCAATTTAGAGTTGCAGATTTGAATCTGCAACTCTAAATTGAGAGAATTGAGAGAGTTTTTTTTTAAACCTACTTCTAGAAACGGACCCCTGGTCTGAATGAGGTTCACATGTCATTGGTAGTGCATCGCTTCTAAAATATATTTTCCCATGTAAATCATCTTTGACTTCTGCTTGACCATTTGGCCCATGCAATCTTACTGGAGGTGTTAGCAAGTGTTGGAATAGCTGCCAGCTTCAGCTTCTGTTACCAAATAATGATCCCAGAACTTAATTCAGATATCCTGAACCACAATTTCCCAGTAACGCTTTTCCAAATCTGCTTTGCCATGTTTGCTTTTGAATAAAGCCAGCTTTACCTCCCTGTAAAGGCAGAGACAAAGGAAAAATGATGGAGATAAAGAGAGAAAAGGGGCATACAGGGATGGGAATGACTTTTTAACCTGCCATTCCTCCGGGGACATACCCAAAAGGGGGATGGGACAGATGTTGGGCATAGGCTGAGGCAAGGGAACCCAGGGGGAGGAATTTGAGTTGAAAAATGGCAAATGTTTAAATAAGAAGTGTAAGAGGAGAAAATTGAGTAAAAATAAGTTAGATGACATAGTGAAAAACGAGGAGGGTGAGGAAAAACTCAGTTTGAGCTCAAGAGATGAGGCTAAACCACAGATGAGCCATAATGTTGCACCCTCCCAGGCCGCGGCCTTGCATCTGAATAAGCAGACAAACGGATTGGGGTGTGTGCGCAGGCGGCGGTGCTCCTTGGATGAGGGCGATGACAGTGATTCACAATGCTATGCTGATTTTATTCTGCTTAGATAAAGCAGAACTCTGAAATGTCCTTCTTGAGAATTGCAGGGTTGTTCACTGCAAGGGTGTTTGGTCGATTCACAAATCCGTGAATGACACAAAATTATGAATACAAGAACAGGCTGAAAGTGAGGATGTGTTGGAGCAAAGAAACAGTGATACAACAGAAAAATCGGACACTTAAAAGATGTGCATTTAGATATTATTGGTGAGAGTTTTATGATTTTTTTTATCTTTAATGCTTGCTTTCAAAGCCATCACTGCTAAATTGTAATATATTTCATCATATTACAACAGACTTTATATGTAAAGTTGTGCATAAGAAAAAGAAAAAAAGAGATCTATGTGTCTCTTATATAAAAACAAAACAAATCAAATGTGTGGTATTCATATGAATTTAGCCCCCATAATCTGAAAACCCCAAAAAGTGAGACCATCCACCTCAGATATTGCCTAGTTAGTAGAGTCCATTCGTGAAGGTTTGTAGAAGAACATTGGAATCATGAAGACACAGTAACACAGCATACAGGTCAGGATGGACACATATTAGATGAGAGGAAGATTGATTAAGCCATATGCAGGCTAATAAACGTGAAGCTTTAGAGGCTGAAAAACATTTGAGACTGAAGAAGAGGTTCATCTTCCTACAGGTCAGCTACAATGGAATAGTTTATGTCAAAACATTCTTAGGTGTTAAAATGGCCTAGTTAAAGTACAGACTAAAATTGGGAATGTGCTGCTTGAAAATTGGTGTTTGAGTTTGCGTAGTCCTACTGAGGTTAAGCTTTTTGCAAAGAGGAAATGTAAAAAAAAAAAAAAAAGGTTCAGCCTCTAGATGTGCAAAAAAGTAGCGCTGTAGCTGCAATGAGAACAGTACTGTAAAGTATTGCTTCAGAGGGGCTGGATACGATATAGGCCATGCATTTCAGATTATCCATTGTAATGAAATAATGTATTCCTTTTCTTACACTGTGGAGTTATGCATCGATAACATTTCACCAAAGTATTTCGAGGTAGCAAAAGAAAAAGAAAAGCTTCAAGTGGACATGAAGGCACACAGATTTCCCATGTAGTCACTGGGCTTTTGACTTGATCTCTCAGTTAACTTGTCTCTTTGACTGGTGGCAGCTACTTGACTCCTCCGCGTCAGAGCTTTGTGTGAGGTCAGAGGTCACAGAGGCAGTGTTAGACTCAGCCCCACCTGACCCTTCTCGCTCGCCCCCCCCTGTGTGTTCATTCTCTTTTATGTTACAACAGGCCTCAAGCACTCATGCACAACCCCTGTGGGGGCTCTCCACACACAAAGCACATGAACACACACACACACATCATCATGAAACAGACAAGCCTTCACATACAGTACCATAAAACAAGCGTGTTAGACCCTTTTCCACCTGGATAGAGAGCTGCTGTAACCCATCCAAGTTTTGTTCTATTTTTAATGGCACCATGTCTGTGAAAGGTACAGGTCAGTGGCATCGCTGTGTGAACTACCTGTGTGTACGTAGTAAAGTGGTTTGAAGAGGCATCAGCATTAACCGGCGTATGAAAGTTTAATGGGACATAGAGGAGAAACCGCCGAGTTACCCGCACAGCGTTTGGCTTGGTGGGATGTGATATGATGGGACATCAAGGAGGCAGGAAACTGCATTTTTTCCTCAAGTAGACACTCACACACATACACAGAGATTCAGTTCATCTTCACTATGCGCTTTCTGTCACACAACATTAACCAGCGCTTCCTGCAAGTCTGACTCTTTCTCACACATTCGGGCGATTACACTTAGAAAGGCTTCAAATTTCAGATTTCAAATTCTTATTTTTTTTGTTGCTGTTTCTCTTTCACTGCTGGTATCAAGCAGTGATATTTGAAGGGATTGCTGCTACTAAGACTACTCTATTTGCAGTTTTGTAAAGTAGATCTTGATAAAAGAAAGATTCTGTTAGCTGATACTGAGTTACAGTTTTCTTCTAATCTAAAGTGTGAAGAATTTAAAGTTGCTCTGTTGTAAAATCAACAAAGCATCAAGTGTTTTTTTGTGCTCTAGACATATACACTCCACATTTTCTAAAAATATAAATTTTCCATGGATATTTCTTTAATCTTTTGTAATGCCCCTGAGCTGTACTTCCAAAAGCTTTTCAAAGGTTTTGGAAACTTTTTCTCTTTAACACCCAAACAACCTTACTCAGATCATTAATCTACTCATAAAAGATTATGTTTTTTACACTTCCAAAGATCTGTCAGTCGGGTTTTTCAAGATACTGAATCTGTAATTTTATCATTTTTAAATGCTGCAAAACAAAAACAAAAATGGCTGCAGATTCTTTGAATGCAGCAGTACACATTAATCTACAGAAAGATGGGGGAATTAAAGTAGATTAAACATTAAGGCATCAATAACGAACTTAAACCTTGTCTAAAAACACAAGCTGCTGATCACAGTAGATTTCCTCAAAAAATGATTGGATCTCTTAATTTAATTCATTTAAAAATTGGGAAACAAAGCAATATTTCAGTATGTCAATATGTGGCAGATTGATTGAAGGAACATCTCCACTCACTTGTAGCTCATTATGCTTGCTCTACTTAAAAAAACAAATATATTTTCTTGCTACAAGACATAAGGACATGCATGCATCTACTCTGAGTCTATGTAAAGAGGGAAAAAGTGTGCACAAGTATGAACACGTGTGCAAAACCTGTGTGTGCAGGTATAGATTGGTTTGTGAAAGGGGAGCGTGCAAGTCGCAGTGTTAACATGATTGCAAATGACAAAATGTCAACCTGGGTTTGTTAGCAACATAATGGGGAATCAATAGACACGAGAAAGATGTCAATACTACATGCTTTATTGCATTAAGCTACCTCTCTCCTCCTCTGTGACTCTCTCTCTTCCCCTCTCTCTCTACTCTTCTTTTCCTATTTCTTTCCCACTCTCTGCTCTCTGTCACAACCCGAACCCCTCTCACTCCCTCTGCTCTGCTCCGTTCTGCTCTCCCTGTGGTAGTAGAATTAGATTGCTGTTTATGAGGCAGCTGCAGAGTCCTGAATGTAGCACACTGATGTCAAGGTGCTTCAGCAGCTAATGGGCTATCAGTTGGTCTATATCAGTTTGACAATGTGACAAGACCCAAAGAAGGCAGGCGGGGTTTATGTTTAGTAGATGTTTGTGACTCAGGCATGAAAGTCAGAATCAGATTTACTTCTAAAATCAGTGTGTTGCATTACGGGCATGTAATCATACCCTCACAATAATTACTGTGACTTTACACTCCTAAGATACACAATGTGAACTAAGCCTGTTACTTGTTTTTTAGACAAATCCACATAGGTTCTGTCTGCTAGTGTATAATGACACCATTAGTAAAGATGTCTTATTTGTGTCACATCACAGATAATCCTATTAAATGTTTAGCTCTTATGGATTTGCACAGGTGTTCACATGCAGCAGAAGGCTTTAAATGCATATTTATTTTATTCTTGGGAATTGTGTGTTTGCTGGTTGAGATTAATGATGTATTTATGCTCATCAGCAGCACTGAGTGGTATTAAGTTTCCCCAAAGGACCACAGGGATCACATGGATATAAGGTACATGTTCAACCCTCGGTAGCCATTAACAGAAGTGTTTTGACATTTTACAAGCCTAAACTTCAGTGTATCTTGGTAGGATTGTGTATGTTAAACCAAAACAAAAAAGGAAAATGAACAATCTATTCATCAGTCCATTTACTATACCTGCTTAATTCTTAACTTAGTGTTTAACTCGAGCCATGTAGTGGACACGTAGTGAAGCATAACTGAACTTTTGGTGGAGAATAATCAGTGCACATCGGGTTTACACATGTTACCATGGCAGTGGTTCCATGATGCTGTGGGAATGATTATCATCGACCATAACAGGGAAGCTGGTAATAGAACCTCTAAGGTTGAATGGAGCTAAAAACAGAGCAATCCTGGAAAAGATTTAAGTCAAATATGAAAGATTTCCTTCAAAACCTACAATGGCTGTTTTGATCTAAGCCTATTCCTGTTCTAGAATGGCCCAGTCAAAGTCCAGATTGAAAATTCTCTCTGTACCAACTGTCTCCATCCAAACAAACTGAGCTATGATGACTTTGTTAAGAAGAATGTGTAAAGATTTCAGTCTTTTGAATTGCAAAACAGACAGAAGCTGTTATGGTAGCAAAAGGATGCACAGATACAAGCCACAACTGTCAATTTTTTTCTTTTTTAAGAACGCATTGATCCACATCCCATTGATAGATATTCACATATATGCCCACATATACTGTTCAAGTAGTTTGAATGCTTTTACTCAGCGAAAGTGACCTTTACAGCCATGCTGTAAATGTCCATACCATGACAAAGACTCTTTGAAGTAAACACAGCGGGATGTCATTAAAAAAATATCATTCAGAGACCTCGATGAGTCGAATTAACAGCCTGATAAGGTCTGAACCGTTGCAGGCAGACTTGGTGTGGTTGTTAAATGTGTTTCCAGCTAAATAAAGCCCAACATTCACCCTAACCAGGAGCGGGGTGAGCGGGCCACTTAATCAGACGCAGAGACCTTAATCAGCTGAAGAACACACACACACCAGGATGGATGAAGAGTGTGTGGTATTTGTGAAGGTGTGTGCAGTGCAGTTAATCAACACATCAGCAGGACTAAACACATACAAACCTCCTGACTCCATTCTAGATATTGATTTATACTCCTTTCTGTGGTCTTTGCTCCCATTCCTCTTTTCGCTCTCCCTTGGAGCATCTCTCTCTGAGAGCGTGTGGATGCTTGGTCAGCGGTAGAAGGTCTGTTATCAGGGATTGAGTGGACATCTCAACAGGCTGCCAATCACAAACAGCTAACCGTCAATAAGTCACAGTATGACTTGGACTCCCACAGCTTCTTAACCTTTATTAACTTATTACAGATACTATTTCCACAAAGTCTTCTCTCAAATCCTCCTGGTAAGTTGGAGCTAAAATATACGTAAATCTTTCATGCATGATGCCCAACATCCGAAGAGATGACTGATTTAGAGACTACCAATTGTGTTTCCCCCAGCTGACGTCTTCTTTTGTTGTTGATTGCTACGGGCTGTCACCTCTGCCACCCGGCTCATGTGTCAGTACATTTAGATAATAAAAAAGACCAATAAAACCCAGGGGTTTGATTGGGTGTCTCCCTTTTAGCCCAGTAGAGCAGGAGATCTAAATCAGAGCCACCTCTCGCCCATTTCATTTAGCTGATAAGATTTATGGTAATGAAGGGGTCCTATTAACCTTAGGGGTTCCACCACATGTCCTTCAGAGTGAGGGCGGATGAAAGTGCTCAGCGTTCAGGATTTTGAAGCAGAGGCGGTGAACGTGTCTTCTAGAGGCTCTGTCACATCTCTCCCTAGCATACACAGACATTCACAGGGAGCGTAGAGTCCCCCCCTCAAAGCACCGCGGCCCTTTGAGAGAGCTGAATGCATGTTTAATCTCCGTTCTCTCTTTTTTCTTCTCACCATTTTCCCCGTTCTTGATCCCCTCTATCCTTCCTGCTCTCTGTCCCTCTCTCAGCAGGAGCATTCTGTTCTGAAATTAATCTGTTGTACTTCAACACCTCCTCTGCTTCTCATTTCCCTCCCTTGTGCTACCTCTCTTACCCCCGCCTGTCTCCAAGAAGAGCATAAGCAAACTCTTTTTATCTCAGCTGCTGATAAAGGAGTCATTAGCCAAAAATATGAATGTATTTTAACTAAGATTTCATCATGTTAAAAAATACCAACCCTCTTTGTGTTTTATTGGGATTTTATGTGATGGACAAACACAAAGTAGTAGCCTACCAACTGGATGATAGAATCAAAAATACAAAACACTTGTAAAAATTAGGTTTTACGTTTGATTTATATCTATACTGGGGTCAGACTTTGACTGGGCCATTCTACCACATGATTGGTTGGTTGTTAGTCTAGGCTCTTTAAACCTCTCAACTAGAAGAAAGTGTCCCCATAGCATGATGCTGCCTCCTCTGTGTTTTTTTTTAAGTTGGGTTGTCGTGCATACACCTAGAATCAGAGTTAGCTTTATATCTTGCGTGTTGCTTTGCTTGTCTTCCAAGCAGAACACCTCCCAAATGTCTACTGTGACCCTCACATGGTTTGTTGCAATTTGCAAATGCAGCTTTTCACCTCTTCTTCCTTATGTCAAATTAAAGCAGATTGACCACATATGCCAGCTTTTTTATAGTTCTATTTCCTAGCAAATAATAACAAAAACAAACTCATAACCTTTTTTTTTATTCCATTTCATATGAGCTGCTTTGTGTTGGTCTGGGACAGAGATGTTCTTAAGCGGTCTGAGGGCCATTTGTAGCCCCTGGATAGATTTTCTTTTCTTTTGCGGACCTTCTAAGTAATGTGTGAATTAAACTTGGCTCACAAGCACAACAGACAGACAAAGAAAACAAAAATGAATTAAAATCTTCATAAAACACAAAGAATCATTCCTTTCAAAACAACACTTTTACTTCAAAGGTAGTTTATGCAGTAACAATCACTTAGAGGCTAACTTAAGTGCACCCATTTCTGTTTTCAATCAATTGATGATTATAATAAACGTTTTTATTTTCAAGCATTGACAGAATATTTTCTTATTTTAGAAAATTTACCTTATTTTATCTTTCTTTTTTTAAAATTGGGACCAACAGAATTTGCAAATAGGGAGCTTTTCTTGTGATAATTAAACCATGCGTAACCCTTGTCAAATTTTGTATCAATAGTGATTTTCATCTATTTAGCACAAAAATTCCCAACACTTTATTTATTTTGCAGGATAAGTTTATTTCTCTGAAGGAAAAATGTAGACAGTTTCTGTTGATGTTAGTTTTCAATTCAGTTTTCATTCATTTTTGGCCTACAAGTTTAATGGCATAACGCTCTGGTCTTGGACAAAAAGTCACCAAATATGTCATTGCCCTTTGTGTACAAATATTCTGGCAAGATGCTGAACTCATCTCTACTCAGTCAAATTGTATTTCCACTTTCATAACCAAATCTCCACACTGTGGGACAGTAAAGACATTTCTATGTTCATCTAAAAGAGCTGTCCCAGAAAAAAAATATCAAAAATAAACATTTGAAACTCTTCCTGCCTGCTCCGCCTTTCTGGTCCTTTTAATTTCCTTGTGGTCTTAGAATATTAGGAAGCAAAGAAAAGAAGGGTGGTATCTTGGGATGTCAGAGGGAGGCACAACCCCTCCCTCCTCCGTACAAGGGCTGCACCCCTCTGTCCCTTTGTCTGCTTGTAAAAAAAGGGGGGCATGGGAGGAGGTGCAGAGCAGGGGACGTTAGAGGAGTGACTAAGTGACCCCTCTCTCCCCTCTCTTTTGACGCGTCCATGTTCTGTCCATCCCGCCGTTGACGTCCCTCTCCCTCCCTTTCATCCTGTTTCGTTCCTCCTGTTTTCAGCCTGGTTAAATCGGCCCTGCGTGTCCTGGCCCTCTCTCCCTCGCTACATCTTCACATCTTGGAGCCGGGTGCGGTGGGAGGGGGGCAGCAGCCTTCCTGCCAAAGTGTCTGCAGGACACATTAAGGCCCATAAAAGCCTAGTCTGCCGTCGCACTCTTAACCACCAGTCAGAGGTAGTGTGCAAAAGTGACTTTAAATGAGTCTGTGATTACCTTGGAACATGGGCACACGGCGAAGTTGCCAAGAGAGTGTGAGACAAGGCCAAGGCATCACAGAGAGAGGGAAAGTGCATTTCTCTGCATTGTTTCCTGAATCTCGTAAGGAAAAAAATTGAGCGGGGATTAAAAGTCGTTCGTGCGGTAGCTCCTATAAAAGCTAAAAAGGCCGTCTAAGTGGAAGAAACGGTGACGGACCTAAAGTCTCCCTCCCCCACAAATGCAACCTGCTCGTCCCTTTCCTCCCCTTCACCCCTTCCACCTAATTGGCCACATGCTGCCATGAGTGACAAGTGTAATCATCAGTCAAATTATGATGCAGGGGCTGGTGGGGAGGGTATGTAAGGTGGAGGTGGAAGAGAGGAGCAGAAGGTGGTGGGAGCAGGAGGAGTGTATATAAGTGGGGGGTGAGTTTGAAAGGATGCGCTTTGATCAGAGGCAGAGAGGGGGCGAGTGGGCAAACTGACAGAGCAACATGGAAACCTGCTGTCCACACACCTGCTGCTTCATAGATGGGCAACATTAGCACCCTCAGGACCTCACAATGGAATAAAAGAGCAAAGGAAAGCTTTTCAGCAGCACATATAACAACTGTCATACAAAGTAGTGTTTCCCATTATTTGTTTTTAGTGTGACTGCAAAATGCAACAGGACTTTGAAGACTTTTCTGCAGCATTTTAGACACTATATATCTAGATGTCACAACATCCTTACGTTTATATGTTTAAACTCTCCCTAAGCTTCTAGAGTTATAGCTACTCGTGTTGTGATTGGGATTTTGATGAAACCCCAGCGGGTGGTACCAACTCGGTCTTTGTTTCCTCTCTCCAGAACGTCAGGCCCGGTTCATGTGATGTTTGTGCTATACTTGGTCACTCAGAGCAGATGTTGGCTTTCCAGCCGGCTAACAAGGTTTAGAGTAATTAGAAGTGCTGATGAGGCGCTTTGATTCTCAGGCTGTGGCGGCGGTCTCATTAGCGGCTAGCTGTGGCTAGCGCTGCAGCAGTCACATCCTATTAGGCGGCTCAATGTACTCTTTGAATTAAGAGCAGGAGATTAGGAGGAGATGAAAACGGTCTGCGTATACACACACAAATACATATGCACACATGCACACAGGGAGACAGATGACTCGGAGTGTTTTGAAAAGATCAGCAAAGTTCACATCTGCTCTCTCCTGTAATGAGATTGAAAGCAGAACTAAAACAGTTGGATGACGGAGAATTTACACAGGAATATAACAGACGGTTTGAATTCACCATCATTTAGGCCAGTGGTTGCCAAGCTTTGTAGAGACGGAAGAGATTTGTGACCCCATCTACGAGTTGAGCCTAACAGGACTGGTATATTGACTGCACACGTTTTTACAGCTTTAACTGACAGCTTTTTAGCATTTTAAAATAATCACTAATGTTTTTTTATTTTAGAACTGGTAGTTTGGCCTGATTTTAATTCGACATTTGCCACATCTTGACATAAGAATAAGTGAAGTCTAAATGAAAGATAATTATTATTGAAATCTAGTCCATCACTTTGCAGCTTTGCAAAAAACAAAAAAAAAAACAGCTATGTTTCAAGCTTGTGCTTTTTTTGCCATATTTTGGCCAATTAATTGACTCAGATTTCAGTTCTGATACCGTAGTTAAAAGAAATTATGCAGAAATTTACTTATAGAACAAAGCTGCTCAGCCTAATTATTGACTAACCATAGATTACATATTACCTATATCAGAATTATCGTTAGGCTCAGGTAAGCCCTGAACTGTTCATACACCTTTTCAGATTTAGAGTTAAAATATTTTTTTTTTTCAACCAAGAAGCTTGTTTTTACCCTTAAAAAGTTGCTTTTATAAAACTGATAGAAAACTGGGAAAACTCTTTGGTAGCATAGCCATAACCATTCTGTAATTATCGTTTTGATTTTGATCAAATTAACATCAGCTTGATAACACCTGCTGAAGAGGCCGTGTTTGAAAGTGGTTTTATTTTCATATATGGGGTCATTCTTTTGTCATTATTATATGGCAAACATTCCACTGCATCAAGAGTGAAGGGGATTGCAACCAGAAATATCTGAATACTTCTGCTGCATCAGCAGGTTGACAGTGAAAACATCAAAATTCATAAAGAAGAAGCTCCTGAGTATTAAAACCTACAGTGAGGCTGGAGATTCAGCATAACCTGCAAGCCCATGACTCCATCCAATCAGCTGGGTTTCCTTATACAGCAGACTGGTAACTAATCTGGCTGCATGATCTAAATGAATAGTCTCTGTAAAGTGACTTGAGACGATGTGTGTTGTGAATTGGTGCTATAAACATACAGAAATATGCATAGCTGTTTGCCTTTTATAATTCCCCGATATCCAGTCCACATGTTTATATTAACTGAGAAAAAATCTTCACACATCTCTACACATCTCTAAAATTATCACCAGTTTCTCCTTACTAAACTCTGTTTGTGTTCATACAGGAGGTGCAAATGGAGCTTGAAACCTTGGTTTGTAAAGTTATGTGGGTTAATGTGGGACAGGCCTATTGGTTAACATGTGCATGTTGCTAGACTTGCTAGAATCCCTTGGTTGTGTGTTTATTTTTAAGTTTTAATTGTCGAAACAGAAGCATTGGGAAAAACTTGCTTGTTTTTGTACATTTTAACTTCACTTTGATTTTTCCTGGGATTTATTTTTTTGCCGTTTGCAGCCAACGCTTCCCCCCCAAACTACAGAAAACAAAAATACAACCTTCAAAACACATTTTTCTTTCCCAGTTGTCACCATTCGTCTCTCTGCTCTATGATCCCTTCCTCTCCTTCCGTCTCTTGTCGTCTTTTGTGTGATGGAGTGATTATTGAAGACGTGGCTCCTGTGTTTAACACTGGTTGATGAAGTCTCCCTTTGTCTGTCTGCACTAACCTGTCGCAACCAGGACATCGCTTATAGCAAAATCAATATACAGAGTAGAGGAGAGAGGCCAGGAAAGGGAGGTATGGATGAAAAAGAAAAGGTTGGAGATGATGGGTGGGAAGATGTTTTTTTTAGTGTGTATATGTTGGGAGTGGGGGGGTTGGAAGGTAGATAAATGTCGCCATCAGACAGACAACTGTGAGCAGATTAAGAACGGGAAAAGGGCAACGTGAGGAAAGGCATTTATATGTATATGTTTGTGGAGCCTGTCGAGGGCCTTGACCCAAGTGACTGTTCGCATCACTTTCAGTGTGAATGAAAGTGGTTGTTTTAGTTGCAGACCGTATCTGTTTCCATCGTTTTCCCATCCCCAGAGCTAAAAGCAGTGTGAAGAGGAGAAGGGAGACCCATGAGGAGGACAAAAAAGAATGGGATGAGGTGAAGAAAAAACAGAGGTGTGTGTGTGTATATTTGTGAATTTTTTTTATTTTTCTGCGGATGGTACAGGATTGAGTGGGGGGGGGGGGGGGGTGGCTGTTGTATGAGAGAGGCACAGCTGGGAAATGAGAAATGCAACCCCCCTCTCCATACCACTACCTTACATTCACATATCCAGCACACACATACATGGACACACGATCCCCATCTCTTTATCCTCCCCTCAGGAAAGACGTTTTGGAGGTGCTGGTGCTGAGGGTGGGGGAGGAGGGGGGGAGGGACTGGAAGAGAAGGGAAGGGAGAGGCATGGAGAAGGGGACAGATAGGGGCATTAAAATTCATGGCTCCTTTTTTTTTATTTTCCCTGCTGAAAATCAATAGTGTTTACTATGAATGAGTGGAACAGTGGACAACAGTGGTGCCGGGGGGACACGAAGAGAGACAGAAAGAGGGGAGGAAGGAGGGAGGAAGAGGTAAAGGAGGAGGAGGGGTGACTTTATTGCGATAGGCAGAAGCACCAGAGGCCAAGGTTAAAGACTATCCGGGGCAGAGAGACAGAAAGAGATAGCAGCGCAAAGTAAATTCACTTGTCTTCTAAATCAGACATACTGGCCCCCTGAATGCATATTTATCGTCCACTGCCATAACAATGCAATGCAAACCACAGTTTTTCATGCTGAAGCAACATCAATTGTTCCACCTCCTGTGATTTTTCTTTTTTTTTTTCCATTTTTATCCTCCCATTCCTCATTTCCCGCTTCAGCTGATTCCGTGTCTGTGTGTTAATTGGCAGCCAACAAACATCACTGACACGGTTTCTGGCAGACAAACAAAAAAAAAAAGACAAAACTCCACACACACAGTGAGGTTGGCTCACACAGAGTTGTTCAGCAGCCTTGACCCTGTTTCTTGCAGCTGAAAGCCTGGAAGTTCAGGATGGCTTACCAGTGTTTTGATTAAGCACTGTCTGTGTGTTTCACACCACTTGATCAAAGAAGTTTTTTTTATCTGTTTTTAAACTAGCGTTGTCTCCAACATGGCTTAAAGCAAGCTTTAGCTTTTAAATCAGTTTCTGCTGGCTACGTTTGGTCTGGAACTATACACCATATATAACACCCATGTTAGAATATACAGTATTTTCAGGTTGAATTACTTTTTAAGTGAGTCTATTTTTTCAAGCTTGTCTAAAGGTGTCGGCTGGGTTGTCTTAAAAGTACCTGCTCACATGCCAGTCTGTTCATGCTTTCTCGCGCGTGTCGGAGTGTGAGTGAGCTGTGCAGAGGATGATATATATGCAGTAAGCTCATGCATTATGGAGAGTGCAGGTGAGCTGTTCTAAATGTGAACTGCTGGTATGTGGACGGTTCAGGGCCAATCTCACCAAAGCCTTTTTGTATTAGCATAGCATCTCCATTTCAAATCGGCCCTTGTCAAAAACCAGCTGCATCTTTTATTCAATAAAAGATATTGATCACATTCTATGCATGCATAACCAATATGTCTTGCATGCTAAATTTAAACCTGTAGCATACGTGTGAGTTCGCTTTGCAAATGTGCAGCAGAACATTGAAGGCTGTCTGTGAACTTGAATGATGCAAAGCATTGTTAAGATTATATTATTTCAATTAAAGAAATGGTGTTAATTGATTTCTTTTTGGTTTATTTGTGTTTCTCAAGCTTTGAAAGATGATCTATAAAAGTTATTTTATAAGACAGAACCATGGGCGTATATTATATTCTTTGCCTTCAACGCTGAGTAATTATTTATATGAGGAGAAAAATGTGTAAGAGGGCTGAGTGAGATATTTGGACATTTGAAACTATTATTAGAACCATGTCTTGCTGATAAGTGGGGTTAGTCTTACTAGCATCAGTAAAGTAAAGTAAATTGAGATTATTTTTTTCTGAACTGCTAGATCTCCAAAATGCTATTAACAGATCCATCATATTCTTTGACAGATGATGGTTAAAACATTTTTAATTCTGTTAAGCCTTCCTGTTAACTGCTGAAGGTTTTCCTCTCCCTGAAAGACTGATATGTTAGATATGTTATGCAGATATATTTTAACATGAAGAAAATACCATTTCTTTAAATACTTTCTCAGGCGTCTGTGCTTTGTTCTGCCTAATTTCACTAACGCTGTAAATAAGTTCCATTCAGTGAATCCTAAATATATATTCTTTTGACCAAACTGAACATGATTTTGATCAGCAACCATTTTCTCTGTGCATCTCTCATGCTTTGCCTTGGAATGGAATGACTGTGGGCCCAATTAGGATTTTTCTCTGGCTAAAAGGTCACTTAATCGGTTTTGGTTCACAATGGTTTTCTCTCATGGGACTGACTCGAGCTGCATAGATACAGCCAATATAGGCAAGACCAGTCCTGTTACTTACTTAGACCTTAGCTAGACCTCAAACAGGAATCAAGACAACCACTGAAAACTGAGAGTAAACTCTAGAAACTCATATTTTATCCCCAAGTTTCCCTGTATTACTCCTATAATGGGAATTAGCACATGGCCATCTTCTAATCTTTTGACAATCCTTAATTGTACTTTTGTGTGCCTATTTCCAAACCATACATAAAGTTTGCCTGGGTAGTGAATGAAGAATGATTTATTTACTAGTTTAAGGGGAGGACAGACAGACCTAGAGTAACAGGTAGTGCTTGCCAAGGTCAGAGTGCTTTGGTGTGGGAACGGCCATGTGTGTTCATTACTGCAATGCTTGAAAAGATCAAGGAACGTGTTTCTCGCTAACTTCAGTTTTTAAGTGCACTCTCCAAGCTTTTTGCTTCTTGGTCAGAATGACCTCCAAAGCACCCATATATACATTAACAGCCAACATTTCACTATGACAGCTTCTCTTTTTTTGAGTGTACATGTTTTTCCATCAATATTCCCCCATGTGTTAAAACAGAAACCATCGAGGCCATCTCTGCCTCTCTGTCATGTGCCAGTTTTTTACCATCGCGCTGCATCGGTGCTGCTCTAAATCTCCCCTACTAAATGACTGGAGTGGATGAGAGGTCAAAGTATACGGAGGAGGAGGGGGACAAGGCTGGCTGTGGCTGTGATAGAGTCTCCCCTTGTAGCCTTTTATGAGCAGAGGTAGTCCATGGAGGGAAAAGGTAAATGTTGGAATGTTGTCACATGATTTTTTTCCTTTTTTTTCCCCTGAAAACATTTTTTTAAATGGATAAATTTACTGCTTAATTAGCTATCAGTCTGTCCGCCTTCTATCAGTACACTCCCTACTCCATTTTCTCCCCCCCTTCTACTCTGTTCCCTTCGCGACCGTTTCCAAGGTGCCCAATCCCAAGGGCTGGAGGAGGGGTGCACTGATGTCATCCATGCATAACTGCACACCTGTAATTCATGGCTTCCTCTCTCATCCTCTTTGTCATTTTCACTTGTTTTGGTAGTTATTTTTTAATACTTGTTCTCTTTTTGGGGATATTCTGTAGAGATGCTCCAGTCTTTATTATCCAAGAGTACAGTGGGGGGAAAAAAACTACATAATAAATCCCTTTTGATTCAGGAATAACTCTGCTATGTTCCAGGGGCTTTGTGAAACTGTGACACTTTTCTTTTCACTAGCCATTAAGAGACGGACAGTTGAGGCGCCCTCTGTCCATAGTGTGCATAACTCTCTCCATCTGCTCCATGTTTAAAAGGTCATTTGTCTAACCTGACATTTTCTGCCCTTACCAAAGGTTTCCTCAATATCCAGGCCCAGCTCACTCAATCAGAGTTTATGTTTTCCAATCTTTTTATATGCGTTTGTATAAACCTTTTCTGACAATACATTTCTCTTTTGGTGTCAGAAAATATCAAAAAAGAGGGAGGCTGAATTCATCTTGTAATGTTCCATAAACTAAGAAATGACTGATGTTATCCACTATGTCTATGTGGGTTTGTGGGTGTTTGTGTATTTGCTGTGTGTCTGGGTTGCCTGGGTAATGGGGCCAAAGATTCAGAGTAATGCAAGTTTCAATGGGAAGTGTAGTGAAACACATGCACTAGATGGGGTCTGATTAGGGATTAACGCATGTGCATGTTTCTATGTATACATATATGTGTGTTTTTCTGTGTTACAGTCAGATTTATAGAAACTAGTGTGGCTTTTAGACCACTGCAAATAGGAAGTTCTGAAAGAAAGAAAGCACTGTAGCCAAAATGTGGCAGTAGAAGCTTTTCTTTATTTCATGAACTCAGCACAGGTTGTCATTCTCCTGTTTCGCCTTGTGTGTCTTTTGTTCCTCCCCTTCACCACCATTTTGGATTTTGTCAAGGACAAAAAGAGAGGCCCCAGAGAAAGGCCCCCTGCCTGAACACATTGGCTCCCTCCTGGCATTTTTCTAAATCTCCATCTCTATCACACTCTGCACTTTTTTCTTTGTTGCTGTTTTCTTTTACAATTTTTTTTTACCCAGACTGCTGTATTTTGTAAGAACATAAATCCTTTGTCAGTTGCTGAAAGGATTACTCTTAACATACAAGCAATGAATTAATGACTGGTATTATTTTGTTGGAGGACTTTAACAATATAAGAACAAGCAATACTGTGAAACTTTTGTCCACTGGGGGCACTAGACCTCTAACTTTTCGGTTTAGCGTCCCTGAAAGTAACTAGGTACACTGCACTATTGCAAAATAAAACAGTCCTTCTCCATGTTTTCAAGTCTGATAGCAGACCACTTCGGGCGAGCAGACTAAGAAGTTATGGAGTTACTGGTAAAAACAAGGCCAAATTCAAATATCTCTGACTATGTAAGTGTCATATCTGTTTTGTTTCCTAACATCACCTTTTAGTTAAGTTACAAGGGCAAGTTTTTGAGAAGGGCAGGTCCCAGGGAGCATTGATATACACCAAGGGCCCCATACTAACATTAAAAATCGTTGAATATATCTCAAATTAAGCTAATCCTTTGGTGAAAATAATGCAGTTTTACTTTAAAAGTTGTTTTTGGGGCATTAAACAACTCAAACTCACTCAGAGTTTGGGGTAAATGCCTTTTGAGACTTACTTTTGTTGTTGTATGCAGAAAAGAGTCACTTACCTTCATAAGTAAGTGCATGGTGACTGTTGTGTTTTTTCCACAAAAACAAGTGCATGGTAAACACACAGATATCTGCCTCTGTGGTAGTACAATACTTATTATTTGTGGCTCACGCTCCACTTTTGCTTTAAAATTGTAGGTTAGTTCAGCTTAAATAATACAACATTTGTATATTTACCTTAAGTTAGGAGCAAGCTTGTCCTTAATCACAGGTTCCTATTTAATTAATTTTATTTCATTTCAAATGGAAAAAGTTGGAAAAACTTCATTTGTTTTACTGTAAAAATGTGCAAAGTTGCGAATTGATTCTAAATGGGCACATTTTCTGCATAAAATCGTCAGTCATTTGAGTTTTTTTTGACAAGTTGAATAAGCAATTAGAAAAAGCTTAAATGTGGTCAACAAAGATAAGAGAGGACTTCCAACATCTTCACAGCCTGATTTGGGGGTCAGTCTGTGAAGCAAACAGAAATAAATTCTAAATACATTATCCATCCATCCGGCTGTCCGTCCGTCCGTCCATATCAAAGGGAAGACAACCACCCATATATGATTCAAAGGGACCAATGGAGTTCTACATGCAATTCTACTTTATAAATCTACCATATCTGTACCAGATGCATTGTATTTATACAATCTATATGGTTTGAATGATATAACTGGTGTTTAGTAATAATCATCACATTTGTGCACATCCTAAAACTTGATTAGAGAAATTAGACAGAAAGTGAAAATTACAACAAATAATACCTTTTGTTTATTTTTTTCTTATTAAGGAATAAATATACAGTATTAGCCCAGTTTATCTGTCCTAAGTGGTCTAAATTTACTCACTCTATGTATAGTTCTTGTCTTTTTTAGCTCCTGCCCCTCCTTTCCCTGTGCAGCCATGTGTTGTGGTGATGGGAGGGCACTGGGTGACTTGTTGAATGAACTCTGTGGTTGTACTGACAAATCAATGATAAAGACTAATGACATCAACTGTGTAATGTATCTTTGTATTTTCATTTACACTCCCTCTCTCACTCCCTGACCTCAGACCCTTAACTTTGATTCCACCTCGGTTCCCTGGCTTTTGCTTTGCACTACAAACAATTGCTGTGTTCCTTGACGTTTGTCATCACATGTATCTTTTAACGGTGTCGTTTGTTTCTCTATGTTGGTCTGTCTATCCTCTAACTACATCCCTCTCCCTCTCCTACTCTCTGACTCTCCCTCTCTATTGATCCAGTCATAGTTTTCTCAGTCTTCACAGTTCTGGGCCGCTCTAATCAATACAGATAATTGTCTGCTCTCTCTCTTGATGCCAAACATAGTCTCCCCTTTTCCCCTCTCTCCCTTTTTATCAATGAACCCCCAGCCTTGTCTCACCCTTCCTCACCCCCACCCCCCAAACGGGGATTCCCCCTCCCATAATGACGAGAGATAACCTGCTTTCTTTACCGATTTTCTCCCCCACACACCTCCCTTCCTCACCCACTGCCTCCCTTTCCTCTCTTGTTCATCGATTACCGTGAGAGTCAGGGCCCGGCCTGCCCGCCCTGCAGATGTAAACACACACGGCACTCATGTTGTGGTTTAGTTGCCCTTCAACTCTTCCAAGTGTGGGCCCTCTGGTTAATCGCAGGGTTGTTGTGGTTTAACTTCCAAAACCATTATTAAAAGCGATAATTAAATGCAGCCCTGTCACCTAACAAGGTGGTGGAAGCTGTGGCCTTCAAAGCTACAGCATTAAAGCTACCAACCAAATATTGCCAAGGAAGAACAATTTGGACCAGACACTTGACCCGTAGAGGGGGATTGCTGTCAGGGATTGTAATCATGAAGGTGGTCTCCGTTTTGCATCCTATGCCTTTTTATATGCTCTGATGGGCGGTATGTGTCACAGTAACAGCCACATGAATGTCAGGTCCTCTTTTTTTCCCTTCAGAACTAAACATTATAAAGACATTCAGCGTTTCTATTAAACACACCCGCAGTTTTTTCCTGCTGTGGGGTTAACTGTTAGTAATTGCTGTCACAAAGGTGGTCTATAGGTTGTATGCGTGGCATGTTGAAAGTAAGCAAGGACAGGTCATCTATGGCAACTTTTCTCAGAAATATATCACAAAGTATCTCATAAAGTAAACAGATAAAAAGTAAAACAGGATCGAAAAGGCAAGCAAATACATTTTAAAAATATGGAAAGGGTTAAAAATAAAGGCTGGTTATTCCTTAGTGGAGATGCAACAGACAGAATATCGTCTTAGCTCTGGTCCTTGGGGGAACTGGTAGATTTTGAGGATTTGTGTTTGTGTGTGCTGCTTTAACAATTCAGTAATATAAAAAGGATCTTGTGCATGCAGAGCCATAAAAGTTAAAGTAAGCAAAAGTCAGCTGTGGTCAGAGTAGCCAAAAATTGTCTAATGCAAGGGTAGAGCTATTGCCCACATATCAACATACTTTTAACTAAAGTAAAATTGACAAAGTATTTAGTAAAAAGGCCTGTTTAAGTAGTAGGTAACTGATAAAAGTGGATTCACTATTTTAGAAAAGATTTTTAAATGGACAAAAACCATTAAACAGTAACAGGTGTTGGATGCAGCACCAGCCAGGCAAAAAACACCAAAGATTTGAGGCAACATCTAATACCCCTTTCACATTAGCCAAAAGAACCCAAGAGGAGGGATACACCCTGGACTGGTCACCAGTCTGTTGCAGGAACCAAGGTTTTTAGTGGCAGTGGGAACAGCTCGCTGACGCGTCTCAACCCGGGTCATATGACTCAGCAAGCGACCTGTATTAAAATCGCCTTGGCTCTGATCGGCATACTGTGGGAACACCAGACCCGGGTTGACCCGCTAAATTACATGCCAGCATTGAACACAACCTACGGACTTAAACACACCTCGCCAGTGGCTTCTAATCTAACAAGCCGAAACAACCCTGTTTACACTCGATAAACATGGAGCAGCACTGGTAAGAGGGATTCGGACAGATACAAGAGCGAAATAGTAAAGAATACTGACTACGCTCTGGCTCCTGTCCATGTTGCTCTCAACTGTTTACTTCCCTGATTTTAGTCACACTGGTGACATCATCAACGCTCACTCAGCGTGTTGCCATCATCAGACACGCAGTGGCCGGGGACGTTGGCCACGCAGATTGCCAGCTCGGACATTCAGTTCAAATGGGAATAGAGCCAAAAGCCGATTAAAAGCAGGTCAACCCGAATTTGAAAAACCCAAGTTTACAGAGGGAAAATGGCTCAAATCAGCACCACAAAAATTTATAGCATATTTACTCAAATTTGACACTGCTTAAAGTTGGTTATTTTAATTCTGTAGTTCTATTTTCTGTTTCTTTGTATTGAACCATATTTTTTGTTATGAGAAGGTGAGTTGGACTATAGTTGGACTGTGCATTTTCCATGTATGTACATGTCAAGTTTATTTAAATATTCTGGCCAATATATATCGGATATCAGACAATATCAGACATTGTTTTTTTTAAAGCCCCCAATATCGATACCGGTATCGGCCTTAAAAAAAACTGATGTATGGGCTCTACCACGAACATTCTAATTTACATATTCACTTAAGTTTACCCGTTATGATAAATGCTCACATTATTTACAGATTGTATCTAAAAATCTTAAAGACATTTTCAATTTAAACAAAGATATGAAATAATACAATATAATATAGAATGGCTTAAATCATATTATAAGACATCCCATCAATGTCAGTTTAGTCTGTCAGAGGCTGCCTGTAGTGAGTTTAAAGATCCAGCAGGTGTCAGTATTCAATGACAGTATCGATACAGTATCAGAACGCTTTGACAATGTGCCGAAACGCTTCATATCGCTTCATCAACCCATCACTATTCTACATTAAAAGGGATTCACAAGAAGATACATTTCAACAAGAAAGATATTCCTGGTTTAAGAATATGGTTGGAATATCATCAGTTGTAATCATCCGGCAAAGAGATATACATGCTAGCTATCTGGATTTAAAAATGTTCTCAGGTGTGCAGCAACACACTTGTTCTCAGGTGTGTGGCACAATCTGCTAAAAGAAAGTAACAACAAAACATCATATACATGTATTTCACTCTCTGTATCTGGTGCATTTTTGATTTAAAAGAAGATTGTTCTTTATCCACTAAAGTTACTCGCAAGAATTGACAAAAGTTTTAATCAAGAAAATGAGTTCTTAATAATGAAATTTCTTAAGTAAAACTAAAAAGTGTAGTAAAATTAGTTTTTAAAGATTTGGTTTAAATGTAACTGAGTAAATGCAATATAGACAGCAACTTTGTCTGATTGAAATATAACATTTTACTCAGACATAGCTACCTTTAGCTCCATTTCTAAAAAAAAAAAAAATGAAATTTACTCTTTTGATGGAGTTTTTTTTTTTTTTCAAATTATCAATATAAGCGATCGAACTTTTACTGAAGCTCCACTGAAGCATTGATTGTTCTCTTAATTTAAAGTTGAGAAGAAAAAGCTTTTTTGCTGGAAACTGCCCCTAACTCAAATAAAAAAACACATGTATGTATGTATATATATATATATATATATATATATATATATATATATATATATATATAGACATGATATATTTTATACAGACAGTAAGGTTTGTGTTAAAAAGATAAGACCTCAACCAATAACAAATAACCAACAAATTACATTCTGTAAAGTATCCAGTCTTAAATCATCACAGATTCTACTGGGTGTATTTCACATAAAACAGTTTATTCAGTAAAAACCTATAGTCCCATCCACATACTGAATTGGTTACGTGACATGTGATTGCAAATATTTTCTTCCTGCACATTATTGCACTAAAACAAGCCATTTAGCATTTCTTTCACTGTCCAGAGTGAACTAATCCAAGCAGAAAATAGGCTTCTGGTTTTGGATGTCGTGATTCCATGGTTCAGACGTGCATTAAGCAAAGTCTATGTTAGTAAACAGTGGCCAGTCAATGTCTCTGCTGAGCCATTTCTGGAAGGTTGCTGCTCGTCTAGTTCAACTTGACCTGCTGAAGGGTAAAGGGGTGTGGACGCTGTCATCGAGTGGTCTGCAGGTTATGTTGCTCTGCTATGTTTAGGTGGGCAGCATGTGTCAATGTAACATCCACATGAGTGCCAGGTCCTCTTGTCTCCCAGCAGAACATCACATTGTAACAAGACAACCTGTCAAGTGTGACCATCATATTCTGCCCTGCTAATCAGTTAAGGTGAAATATTTGCCAAATATTCAGTTTTTAGGTCTCAATGTAAAATAGGATTTATTCATGCAGCTTTAACTCAAACCCCAAATTATCCTCAAACATTAAAAATTGTATTTAAAAAGAACAGCTAAGACTGTGCTGCAGATAAAGGAATAATATAAAACAAATTTGTATAAAAATATTAATATTAAAATCTAAATTAAATGCCCTAACATGCAAAACATAAGAGCAGTGGATAAAACCTGTTCAGAATAGCAAAAACTGAAGGGAACAAGTGCATACCCTCAGCAGTGCAGCATTCATTTTCTCTCTCTACATATGAAATCCTATGTGTTTAATAATGCATTTACCCATCCAGCCAACAAGGCAGGTTATGGGCCTGCAGGTTATTGTACTATCGGTGTGCGTGCGTGTGTGTGAGTGTGTGCAGCGGCACACATATGTGTCTATCTTTCTACAAATCAAACGTGTAGTATCCAGACCAAGTCTCTGAAGTATACTCTATCACTGAACTCAATCTGGAGCTGTGCTAAACCACACAGGCAATATCAATGACAATATATATTTATAGTGTATGTACCCACTGTTTACAGGAATTTGTCACATTGACTCACATATGCTGCGGCTGATATCCAAGGCCCTGACATGTTACTGGAGTAAGTGAGATGGATTTGGGAAAAGGTAGAGATTGTTTCAAACATGATTGGAGCTGGGAGTTATGAGATCTGTTGTACTATGTAAAAAAAAAAATGAGGAAAACAGGAAGAGAATCATTTGTTTTTAAATAGTAAGAACATGACGGAGCTTTACGAATATGTTTGCACTGAGTAATGGCCGTGTGTATTTGTTTGCTAAAAGAGAGCATCTGTGGTCCAGCTTCAGGTTTACATGTGGTATCAGACTAAGTGGGAGAGGGATACTTGGACGAGAGTCGATTGGGATCATCCTTGCCCTTTGGGGGTTGAACCTACAACCCCTGACCCCCATCAAGCCCTGTGGTCATAGACTTGAACCCTGTAACCCTCCTGACAGACGGTCTGTTTCAGTCTGCAGCCCTGCTGCAAAGCTGTGCATCCCGATCAGTGGATAAATATCCCCCTCATCCACCAGAGTTGAGTATTTGATCAAGTGACCCTGGCTTTAAATGTCCTAAACTCCTCTTCAACACAAAAGCCTGTATGAGCGGCAAGTGAGGAGTGGCAATTTGTTGTTTGAATTCTCCCCTCTTTTTGGCACTTGTTTGTAGAAATGTGCGATTTGTACGTCTGCGCCAGATGCGTTTGCTTTTTGTTGCACTCATTGAAGTAGTTCAGCATGCTACAGAGCATGATCCTCAGGGGCTTTTTTCCTGTCGCTCAGTGGATACAGTCTCCCCTGCTGTCCCTCTAACGAGGACAGGAACAGGGAGCTTTATGCATGCTTGGGCCTGGTTCATTCTTCACCTGTCAACAAATTCCTTCTCACCCAACACACACACACCCAAAATGTGGAGATACATTTGGGAGGAGGGAAGTTACTGAAAGAGGGCGAGCAAAGATGTACAGGAGCTGATTTATTCCTCTTTGCACCTTTATTCTTCCCATTTCTTCCCTCTGTTTGTTTGTGGGCTCTCCTTATCAGATCCCAGCTTCATTCAAGGCCTCAGTCAGGGGGAGAAAGCCAGACGCCTCCATCTCTCCTTTTTTTATCCATTCTCTTTTTCTTGAGCTCTCGAACCTTGAATTTGAATTTCAGAGCGAGCAGGCGAGCTGGCAGAAGGGTTTGGAGTCAGGAGGAAACATAGAAAAGAGTGGGGGAGACTCGGTCATTGAGAAAGGGCCTGCTCGGCGCGTCCCCCGGCCTACCCCCTCAGAGGGGCCCCGATCGATACAAACTCGGAGCAATAAAGCTTTCCCCCTGTCATCTCTGCAGAATACAAAGCAGAATAGAGGGAGGGAGAGAGGAGGAGAGGGAGGGAGAGAAAAGAGAGGGAGAGAGAGGTGAAAAGCTGTTCCGCTAGCCAGACCAATTTCCTCCCCCCCCTCTAGTTTGCTTCACCACTACCTATATCACCTCCTTCCTCAGCTTCTTATTTTTCTTATCTATCACTCTTTCACCTCCTTGCACAATACCTCCATCTGACTGTATAATTGGACAGATATTTCTCACTATAAATGTAACATGAATAGAGTCCTATCTTGCAAAAAAATAGGCAGAAATGATGGTATTAGATGGAAAATATATTAGTTTGAATAAGGGAGGCGATTTATCTAGGGGAGAACGATGCAAACAGAAGCAAGAAGGAAGAGGTGAGGAGAAAATGTGACGAAGGCCCTTCAAAGGTTATGGGGTCAAATGGCGACTCTGCTAAATTGAGAGCCAATTACAGTAATTGTAATCTGAATTCAAAGCAGACACACACAAACATGCACTTCACTGACAAAAGCTGGTGTGTGTGTGTGTGTGTGTCTGCATGCTGTGTTGATTCTTGTGAAAAACTGCAGATCCACATGTGCAGGAGCGTCTCCATTCTTCTCCACTGAATGGCGGTGCAGGAGTCAGCCTGCCAATCAACTATTGTGCTCTTGTCAATTTAATAATATTTCTGAGCGCTGACCTCCACAGCTCTCCACAGCCATCACTCTTTATGTGTGTGTATATCTGTTTTTGAGTGTGTTCCTATATATTTCTCTGTCTCTACCTCTTTCACCTCAGTCTAACCCCCCCACAGCCACCTTTTTTTTGCTTTGTCTCCCTCCCTCTGTCCCTGTCTCCGATTCTCTGCCTTTATTAGAAGGAGATAGCGTGAATCCTTCATCTCTTTCACCACTCATTCTCACTGTTATTGTCCTTACTGTGGATTTTTTCAGCACTAAGGACATATTCCACATCCCTCATCTTTTTTTCTAATTCTTTCTTCTACTTTATCAAACCTCATCTTTCCTCTTGTATTTTTCCCTTAGTGCTCATCCCTTCATCACCTTATCTTAACTTCCAAGCGACTCTCCTTTCAGCATCGTCCAAGGCCGGCTCCTGCTGTCTCACTCCGTCCTTTCTCAGTTTTTTACTTTTTTTTTCTTTTTGCTTTTTCATCATCTTACTCTCATTTTGTCAACTTCGCATCCCCCTCCATCACTCCTCAATCTCTTTCCCTTCCTTCTATCCATCCTTCCTTCCTTCCTCATCTCTCCCTTCCTCCACCCTTTTTCATTCCCTGGGGAGGTCAGTAATAATGGTTGTGATGGAGTGAGAGAGGGAGGTGCGATTATTGTCTTGTCGGGAGTCAGAGGAATCGATCGGCCCAGAAATATGAGGCGCGAGAAAGAGCCGCTGTGTCAGATACAATAACCACCCGCTCCCGGGGGCTTACACACACACACACACACACACACACACATACACACAACATACAGACATATACCCATTTCCAACACCAACATGCACATTCATTTAGTTGGACACTGATGCGCGTGCACACTTGTGCCATCTTTCTTCTTTATTAACGCTCACGTATCCCCCTTCTTCTTCTATGTTGGAGAAGGACGGCGGCGAGGCAGCCCAATCATCTACATGCTTTGATCTGTGATAAAGCATGGAGGTATATCTGTTCTGATCATTCTTCATGCACAGATAAAGGGCAAGGCGAGGAAAATCGCTCACACACCTTTCACTCTCTGAGCTACAAACAGACATAAACACACACACACACACACACACACAAGCACGCTCTCACCGAGACCTTTTGCTGCTGTTGCCTGGCAACGTGGCCGAGTGTCCAATCCAAGCGGAGAGCAGTGGCCGGTGATGTCACAGCTGCTGCTGACCAGCAGGTCTGAGGGAGAAAGAGAGGCAGAGGAGCAGAGGAGAAAGTTTGAACCAAGTAGAAAGAAGAGGAGAGCAGGAGGAGGACGAGGATGATGAAGAGCAGGTTGAAAGCTAAGGAAGCAGAGCAGGTTTAAGATGACCTCAGCTGATGTATTCAGAGATGCACTGATCAGAACTCTTTGCTCGAGTCTCTCAGGCTTTGACCTTTCAGAACCAACTGAAGCCGACTCTGTTTTTATTTCAGGGACTATTACTAGGAAGTCAAAAAGAATATTTATTTAACCTTCTTGAACTAAGCTGTTATTTATTTATTCTAACAGAGGCAATGTCATGTCGCTGTATTAGAGATGAGGCGATGTAAAGCAGAATTTTAATAATATTCTAAAACAAAGACAAACTTTTTTTTTTTCAAAATTTCCAAAAGACATTTGTTTTCTAATTTTGGAAGATTCTTAACAGGTTTAAATGGACAAGACACTTTAATCCTCACTGTTTAGCTTTCCGCTTTCCCGTCATCGCCTAAAGTGTTGCTCTCTCTCACCCCCTCACAGACGGAAAACTTTAGATGCTTTGATTTAGAAAATATGGCTTTGATTTCAAAAGTTTCCCTAACTCAGTCTCTGTGCTGTTAATGCTGTTAGAGCGACGTAGAAGCGGTTAACTGCAGTTCACTGATTGAAGAAAGATAGCATTTTTAAGTTTTCAACTGGCTGCTTACAAAGCCAGAACCAGTCAAGCTAAAAATTGTCTGTTTTCGGTCACCGGTTGATTTCTCTCTAAGTGCTCCCATCTGTAGGGAAACAGGAAGGTAATATTCCAGCTAAGAATTTGAGCAAATTTTCAGTACAACCGATTCAGTCTAACTTAAATGTTTCCTGTAAGTAGGTCAGTAGCAGAGTTTCTGTTCTTTAACTTTGGGCTGCATAGTAAAATAAATAAAAGATCCTTGCAATATCATTTCTGAAATTTCCTCCAACGGTGTTGATGAGGATTGTTCCATAGTGTCCACATTTTCTGATAAACAACACTACAGAATGTTATTTAAACAGCTTTTTAGTGTCTGTTTTATGATGATGCCTGAGTATGGAAGCCATATTGGATTTTGAGGTTTCAATTAGTGATAAACTCTGACTTTAAAAAAAAAAATCGATTTCATGTGACATTAAAGTAAAAGTTTAAAACTTTTAGCATAGAAAATATAGGCAGCAAATATAGACTGCCTGTCTAACTTATAACACCTATCTATGCTGCAAAGACACGCGTAATTTTATGAAAACTAGAAAATACTGAGGTTTGTTTTGGAGGTTTTATTTTTCCTTACTTAGTTACAGTAGTTAGACAACTGTTCTGAATTAGTCTAATTTATAAAAGAATTTCTGAGTGTGCAAACACATTGCCACATTGTCATTTCCTTCTGCTACCACAAGAGGGGGAAGTGTCTGCAGCCTCAGCAACCTGATGCCCATCTGCATATATTTTAATGCATCAATTGTTACTCACAGCAGTGAGTGGCCACAGTTTAGTGGCCTTGGTGTTCCTTTTTTCTTTGTCCCTTCCCTCCTGTGACCAAAGAAGAGGCCAGGGTTAGACGAGCAGAGATAAAGATTTGAGCTTCAACCTTGGTTGCGCCGTGGGAGAGAGCTCTGTCTGTCTAGACAAACCTGGCTCCCAACGGGCTGCTGAGATGATACAGAGAGGAGGGGCACAGTGTGAAAGAAGGATGGAGGGGAAGAGGGCATAAAGGAAGAGAAGCAATCCAGAAATATTAGGACAAGAGAGGAAGAGCTGTTGTGAAGGTGTGGTTGAAATGGTGCTGGTCCCAAAGCAACCAGCAGTGTTAGTGTGCTTTAGCCCCTGCTGCTTCTCATAGGCAACCTCAACCTCTGCGGGCCGCACACTGTTAGAGCTACTGCTTTAATCCTGCAGCTCCTACGCAGAAACGCACTTGTACGTCAGAGTGGATTTTTAATCTCTCCCCTTGTATAATCAAGTCATACTGTTTGGACTCGGTGGGTCCATCTCTGTGCCCTGTTCAGTCCCCATCTATAGGGAGAGGAGCGTGATGGATTATATGAATTAAAGCCAGGGTGTGCTGTAGGCCTGAGGCTGAGGTAGATATAGGAGGACCTTGCCATGGAGCTATTCTGAAGCGGTCAGAGACCTTTAAAACGTCCCCACCCTGACCTATTATACAAACATTCTCCTCCCAGCTGACATCCTTCCTCCAATCTCTTTATTCATCCGCTTCTCACCTTCATCTCTGTCACCTTTACATCTCCTTCATTCTCTTCTCTTCTTTCCTCACTGTTTCGCTCTTCCTCTTTCCATAGCATCCAATACACTCCCTCCCTGCCTCTCCCTCATTCTTTGACACTGGAGTGATTGATGGCACTCCAGAGGCTTCAGCCTCCTCCCATCCTCCTCCCTGGAGTCGAACAATCAGATTGCATTCTTGCATTTGCTGTTTTAGTCCCAACTTTTAGTAGTGACCAAATTCTCGCCTTGAACAGCTGGTGCTTTGAAATATCCAGTCAGTTTTCATGAGTTGAGGACTAGACTAACTGATGTGCTAAATGTAATTATTTGAGAGAATCTCTGTGTGCTCTAAGTTGTATGAATTTTACCTTTCAGTCTAATTATATTGAAGTGATTTAACAATCACAGATTTACTCATTTTCATATTTTTGTCAAACACCTTTGCGGTCATACGGACACTGCAACACTGTTATGTTGGCAGATTTTGGTTTGAGTGAAGGTCAGGGTCAAAGCCAGGCTGACTTGGTGACCCCTGACCCAAGAACGGCCCTAACCCCCCCTTAACAAGCCGCCTTCTGTCACCCTCCACGGAATGGCCTTGCCGGGTGCTTTTAAACTATGATTCTGTAGACCATGCATGTCAATTATAATTTTACTGCTTAAATCGGGCGTGTCCAACATGCTGCCTGACTGTTAATTGTGGCCCTTGGATTGATTTTGTGATAGATACTTGGATACTTTCTAAACAATTTTTGGTTTTACATTTTTTACTAAAAACCAAAGCATTGTGAACAATGCAAAGCATTCGTCTTTGAAGAGTCATGTCGTTTTGCTGTTATTAAAATTGATTACATACACTAAAAAAACTATCTACAAGTGAGTCAAATGTGTTTAGATAAGTGTATTTACCCTTAATTTGAGTCTGTAAATAACATCCGCCAAATTAATAATTATATTTACCCGCAAAATAAGATGGTTAGATATTATTCACTTGAAATAAGATGCTTTTTTTTTCTTATATTAAATGTAATTTTTCATATTCTATTGGCAGAGAGTCTCAATTACCTGATCAATTCTAGAAAAAAATTTTTTTTTTAGAAAAATTAACTTACTTAGATGCATTTGTTCCTGAAAATAGAATTTTTTGCTGAACAACAGTAAAACCCCCACCTTTGCTATTTGTATTCCTTGCTTATATCAAGAAAATCATAATACATATAATTTTTATATTTTCTGCGATTCATTAAAAGCATGTAAAAATTCTGACAAATTTTATTTTTTGCCTTTAGTTAAAGGAAATTATCATTTCTCACTACAAATAAATGATCTGTCTGAGACAGAGAACCCATTTTTTTCAAAAGATTAGCTATTTAGACAGTCCCATGGTGCCTCTACTTCTGTAAAATTGTTAGAGCAGATTAACCACTGATCTTCAGGAATCTCTGAACCAGACTTGAATGGGTTAACAATTCTCTTCCTTTTAGCTTGATGCACCTCTTTCCCATAATTTCACATAAGAAAGTGTTGCCTTACGTGCCTCAATTATCTCAGAAGCCGTGTATACATTTAAAATAGAAGAGGAATCATTCTAGCACAGCCTGACTGACCTAAAACAGGACAGGTTCAGTGTGATGTCGTGGTAGGGTCTAAAATAAAAATGTTATGTTTCTTTATATACAAAGCATGTAAAAATATGGCTTGAAAAATTATTCTAATATAGTTACCTTAAGATGTAAGATCACCCTTCTAAAATGATAAGGACGTCTTTAAATAAGTCTGGAACATTTAAAAAGGTACTTTAAGGATGAACGAATGTGAAGATCATTTAAGAAATACATGGACAAGGCAAATAAACATTGAACTATCAGTTTATTATATTTATGTGTTGCATGGCTAAGGGCTCCATACTTGCTAAATGTGGCCCCTGAAGATGGGATCCAACTTGTTTCTGACTGAGCACCAGGAGTGCAGCAGTGTGTCCTGCAGTACATGGGTTTGTTGTAAATCACCACATAAAGTATTTATAAGGTTAAACTTGGGGACTCTGCTGCTGTTAGCTTTTGAATTAGTGAACTCCAACCAAGAGAGAGGGAACAGAGAGGAGTGATTTCAGCCTCCCTCTTCAGGGGCCGAACAAATAGTGCCACCCTGTGGCCAGTTTGGCTCACTGTCACAGCCCAGTGACTCATTCAGATCTGAAAATCTAGTGAGAATAAATCCTAGTTCTGCAACCGCAGCATCATTCCTCGACGTTAGATTTTCACTCCTTTATCGGGTTAGTCTTTTAATCCAAGTGGGTGGCGCTGATAATAGCTCATATTTACTTTTATCTGTAATGTTCCACTTTCTTGCCCTCTGTACCCGTCACGTGTAGAGATTCATGGTGTGGGTTTCTGTGGTGTATCACTGTGTGCAGCCCACAGTGTGGCTTGGTCAGTTGTACAGTGAGTTTACTGACTGACTTTTTCCTTCCGCTTGGGTTAGAGTGTTAAACTTAGCTGAGGATGTCTCACATCTTCTGCTGCTGGGGGCTGACAGACCACCTTACGCCTACAAGCGGGCTCCCTCTCGCCACCTTCTTTCAAAACGTAAGCCTGGTTATGATGCAGAGAAACTGTGATGGTTGTAAAAGTTTGTAAGAGTTTTGAATGTGCTGGGGGTCAGAGGTTAAGCAGCCATCATAAACCCATCTAACTTGCTGTTTTCACCTTTCATGTGTGAGCCTGTTGACACGAGTGTGTGAGAGTGAGGGAGTGTGAGTGGCTGTTTCCAGCCGCGCCATCACTTTCCGACTCCGCTCATCATCCCCCTCTTTTTCACCTCATCTATCTGATCAATCTCCTCGCTCACTCACTCATTCTCTCCCACTCTCTTGTGCCATGCCCCCCTTTCTTTTTCTGTTTTTTTTTATATGTGTGTGTTGTATTATACTCTCCACTCTGTGCTTGAGTTCCTATTCTTTTGAGAGCTACTTCCTGTTATGTTGCAGGATGTGGGGAGGAGGTGGGGCCTTGGGGGTGTGGACTAGTGCAAAAACTCAAAGAGAGATAGAGAGGTAGGCCTGGGAGGGAGGGGTAATTCAACCATATGATTTAACACACTCGACACAGGGAGGGTGAGTGAGAGTTTTTCTTTAGGAAGCACGCACGCTCTCACACAGATATGACCAAGACAGCGGCGATAGCGGCCAAGGACTTCTCCAGTATGTGGTTGCCAGGTGAGTGGCTGTCTGTGCAGCTCTCTGTCATTGCTGCCCATCATTTGCCAAGACCAATTAGGCATTAGGAAATGGGAACCGTGTGTGTGTGTGTGAGTGTGTGTGTGAGGAAGAGTCATGTCTAGGCTGTTGATTAATGTCACTGGGTCTAACGAGCTCAACTAATTAGAGAACATCAAAGAATAAGAGGTGAAAGCATGGAGTGGATGCAGGGAAAGGTCACCTCACTTTCCCTCTGAGTGTTCATGTGCATGCATGCTTTAAATTAATATCACATATTGAATATTCTTGTGGAAAATACAATCTTTAATGGAAAAAAAAATGTGCTGCACCAGCAGCAACATTTTTTTTTTTGTCAAGTGCTGTAGCATTAGGGTTTTACTTCACTGATGTTTCACTGATAACGGTTTTGCAACTTTTAAAGTGGTATAAACTTTGTGTGGGTGTGCATGCTGTGAAGGGCTGACTTTTGCTTTGACCATATTTAATTTCTCTTTAGATATAAAAAAAAAATGAATATCAAAAGGGGAAACACTTTAGATATTCCCTTTTCTCAGCAGTGAAAAATGTTTAAAGAAAAGCAGAATTAATTGCAGCTCTTCTCACCTCATGGCCCCATTTAGGTGGTCAGCTCAGGCTGTCACTTCTCACAGCCTGAGCTGACCGGCTAAACACACACACACACACACACACTCACACACACATGCACGCACAACAAGGCTGTTGGTTGACTCACCAATTACCAGAAATCAATTTTTCAAATGTCAATTAGCTCATGTTTGCTCCGGGCCCCGCATCAAGACTGAATTTGTTAAACATATTGCACATTTTCATGCGATAAACCTTTTATCAGAGGGTGATTCATGGATTTGAAACGCTCAGAGTCGCTTTTTAACCTCAATGTGGTCACTCTCTACGACCTCGGAGAAATTACTCCGATCGTCGGGGTGACACATCACCCGCACAGAAAGCAAGCAAGCAATAAGAGTTTCACTGTAACACGGCGGAAAATATTGCAGAAAAAGCGAAGGTATAAACTGGTAAATCTTGAAAGTTATGTCAAAAACTTTGATACATGAGTGTGCAGTAAATTTGCATGGGTTTGCATACTACTAAAGGATCAGTGTAACAATTGAGGGTGAAAGTAAAACAGTTCTTCAACTGAGATTAGAAATTAACAGATTTTTTTTTTGTCTTGAAAGAATTGATGGATTCAAATTTGAATTGAAATTAATACATGAAATTGCGTTTTTTTATTGTCCAGACTTCATTTTTATAGCAGACAAATTGTGTAATATATGGTATTTATCTACAAGAAGACATGAAAATTGATTACAAACGCAGTAGTTTATTTTTTTTTTTTTGGTTAATTTATTTATGAACTGAAAAAAATCCCTACAGTTAGAATGCTCCAAGTGAGATAATGAGGAACCAGCAACCTCTGTTAGATTCCTACTTTAACATCTTATTATATGATTTTTTAAATTTTTTTATCATTCATTGGTTCATGAACTCTTGTCATTTTATATTAAAATCTAGCAATAATTTACACATGAATACCCTGCATTGTCTTCAACTTTTTTTGGAATCAGAAATAACTTTTTGATACCAAATATACCCAGAGGAGAAAGGTCCAGACTTTGCACAGACGGCTTGTTCCTTGTTCCTTTCTGTTGCATCATTTATTCATGACACAGGATTATACAGCATTACATTTAATCTGTTTAAGATATAAAGTTGTGGCTGGTTTCGCCCGCTGGCCTCACAGATCAACACTATTGATCCTTGCAGTTGCCTAAGAACGAAAGTGTCTCCTTGCTGCTTTTCATTATGTTTGCTCAGAAGCAAAACCTTTTTAGAAGTGTGCATCTTCTTGCTCCTAATATTAACTTCACACCCTTAACTTGTAAAGAAGCTAAATGTGATAGGTAAAATAAGTTGAGTGTTTGAACGCGCAGCAGCATGTTGTGAAAGATAAGCAGTTTTTTTTTTTTTAAGATGGAGTGAAAGAGAGAGTGAGAGAGAGAGATCAGGTTAATATTAATAGCCACACTGACAGTAAATGTTGGGTTTAGCACTCAGCATTCAACCCGGCGCAAGGGGAAGTCGGGAGGGGAAGTGAGAAAAAGACACAGCATCTTGATATACTGTCCCACCACCGTATTACTGACCACATTATCCACCATGTTACTGTCTGCAGGCCGTTTTCACGCCATGAATCAGCACACACCTTGTCCCTGTCTCCTGCACACATGGTCAAAAAAGAACATGCATCATTTCATTCTGTGTTTTGTTGTTTTGTAACCTCACAGTCCAAGCGCCGTGACCCGAGCAGCCATTAAAGTAACGCTTTTGTCTCCTTACCAATTTTGTGGTGAATTTTTTTGTAAATAAGAGGAAGGTGCTATTTTGGGGCAAATTCTGTGGTTTTCAGCAGAAATTAGGCAACAGTGGACAGTTCTCTAGTTTCAATAATAGCCACCAAAATCTCCAAAATAGGGGGGTGTATAAAATGTGGGAATAACCACAAACAGACCCCAACATAGGCTAACCAGCATCCTCCTTTTTGTCTCCTAACCAAATTAGGTTCAACTTTTTGAGGGAAATCCTGCAGTCATTGTGAAGGTTTGCATGCAAGTGTGTGCCATAACAGTACAGTAGGAAGAAGAGCTTCTCAAGCAGATCGTCACCTACTCCCCCTCAGTCCCCATCCCCCCAAAGACATTAATGTGTGTACTGAAGTAGACTGATCTCACATCTGTTTCACTCAAACAGAAGTGTCGCCTCTGCAGGGAGTCACAGGGGTGCTTCCAGAACCAGCCCTACGTAGGCTCTATTGGGGATTTTCCTGGAGATGGATGTGCATTGGATGAAACTGGGGTTATTATAGACTCCTTGTATGGAATACACTGTGTGGTAAAGAATAAAGTTTCTAGCCGCGCTTAAAAGGAAATTTAGTTTTAGAAGTGGGAAACTCAATTTGACCTAATACAGGTCCCATATTTTTACCCACAGTTGCCCCAAAATCAAATCTGCATAGGCAGTAAATTACGTCCATTACGCAAACCCCAAATAATCTCATGTTGAACTGAAAAATTTAAAAAAGGTTAAATTTAAAATCTAGCTGTGATACTAAAAAAAAACTACTTTTAATTATTCAGATGAATGAGTTATGAGAAAACTTAAATCTGTGCAATTTTAAAGACAAAAAGATGAAAAAGACAATATTAATACAGCACTTCATTACAGTTTGCACTTTTTTAAAGCTATGATTTAAAAAAATGTTATGCATACAAACATAATGAAATACATTATGAAATCTTCTGCCTGGTTTCACTTTTTTTCATGTTTTTGTGTCAGACATGCTGCTTGGAGGCACTACTATTTCCTTTGTTCTAAAGATTTTCCCCCTTTTACAGCAGCTGTTTCGGGTTTCTGTAGGTTTCACCGAGATCATTTTTGATTTTAACACTATTTTAATTCAATTCTACACCTAAAAGAATCATGAAAAAATATAAAAACCTTATTGTTTATTAAAGTCATAAAAAGGTTCTGAAACAACACCACAACTCAAGCATACCAGACTCATATTAGGAGAACCATGAATGCTTTCTCTATACATAGGCAATAAACCATTACCACTGGGCCATAAAGTCTCTCTGGGATTGTGCTGCAAAGTTTCCTACTGAAAGTGTAAATAAGCCTCTCCAACTGCATAAACAGTCGTTAACTGTATGATTGCATCTAGTTTTTACCCTACTTATTATTACTATGTTATTTATTATTAAAGCTGGTATAACATTGAACATTTTCATAGTAAGACAAATGGACTGTTACTCTTAAATTAAATATACCGTTCTTAAAATATTTTGGTGTTTTTGCGGCCCTGCTGTTATAAAACAAAATAAATGACATGACTGTTATTTTAGTTAATATAATTTAACTATATGCTAAAAGTAATTGAAGAAATGTTTAAAGTAGAGAATCAAGGATCTTTATTTGAATAGTGAGACCAAAATGAAATGTAAAGACACAACAATTCACTGTGAATCAGAATGTTTTAGATTATTTTCCTCTATATTCAGGGCTTTAATATATTTAGCAGATTTGCAGGGAAAGCTGAGAATTTGGGGTTGGTACCTTCATCACAGGATAATAATTATTACTTTAATAGAAGATTATTTCCCAAAGCGATAATCTGACACCCCTGCAATGGATTTGCGACCTGTCCAGGGTGTACGCTGCCTCTCGCCCGTAGACAGCTGGAGATAGGCACCAGCACCCCTCGCGACCCCACATGGGATTAAACGTGCCAGAAAATGGACGGATAGATGGATACCCTGACGTTAGTGTACAAAAAGGCAATTTTAAGCTACTGTAAAACATTTTAAGGCCTAGAATGATTGCATTTATTTTGGCCTTGTTGTCTTCAAATGGCCTGCTTGTATGTTCAGCTATAAAAGGAAACACCAACTTTGCAGTGACCATGCATCAATTGATACCTGCTTTGGCTAATATTTTTCTATTTTCAACTGTAAGGAAATGTGGTTATCACTCTATTAATAAATGATATGTACCACTAGGAAGTCACTCGGTTATTTTGGTTTGATCCGTTATATTTCATGCCAGTTTATAGGCACCAAAAAAGGAAATAAGACTCAAGCTAGATTTAAAATATTTTGTGTAAAACATAGGTTTCACAGGGAAACATAAAAGAAGGCAGAGTTGTATGTTTTATCTTTTATTAAAAGTGCAAAATTAAAAGTTTAAATAATTTTTATGTGCATTACCGGTACTTGTAAATGGAATTTCAAAAAGAAGAAAATGGGAGCCCAATTTGCTGAGAAGGCGGATTTAAAGAGGCGGCATCTGACCAGCAGCTGGTTCATATAGAAAAGGTCATTTGGTCAGTGGTGGTCAGCGAAGCAGTGTGTCACTACCGCCACCCAGTGGTGGACATACTGCTTGAGTGCTTACTTTTGCTTTTTTTTTTTTTTTTTTACTTTTTAGAAGCATTCAGACAAATTTGAGTCAAGTTTGTATTTAGTGAAATAAATGAAATCAGGATGAAACGAGAGGCAACAGAACAAGAAGGGAATGGGGTACAGAAAAAAAAAAAGGAGGGAGACTGAGAGTTTATTATGCAGGTGGCAGATATAATTAGTTAGTCGTTGGGCAGATTTGCATGTTTTCACAAAAGGGAAGTTACTGTGTGTCTCGGTGTGTAGGTGTGTGTGTGTGTTCATGTTAAGGGAAGGCAGTGCAGGAGTGGGGGAGAATTAGTTTCAAATGGACACAACAAAAAGTCTTTTTTTTTCTACAGTTTGTGGTTTCAGATAAATAAAAGGGTTTTTGTAGCAGATAATGCCACAGGCTGATAACCAAACATAAATTACTGCACACAGTGGTACATCTATAGAAACGTACACACCTTTGTATTCTGTGTAAACTCCTCTCAAACCATTCCCATCTCTGTTTCTCCGAGCCTAAATTCCACTTTTGTCCTGATAAAAAAGAGGCGAAGACTTAAATTTGCGGACCTGTTTCATTCATGACTGTCGCCCAATGGGACTGTCCCAGACAAAGAACCAGAATGTGATGCGGTCTTGTGATGAATGACAAACAACATGAGACATTTTAGGGTTGCTATACTCCCACGAAAACACCTTGGGTTATATTTAGAATGAGCAAACACCTTTAGGTCGAACCCACTCCTGTTTAACCACTAATTGGAAAGAGTGAATGAATGTGGGTTGTATATATAGTTCTGAATGATTCAGCCTCATTGTTTAAGTTTACAGTGTGTAGGTTTGTTCTGTGACCTGAAAAACAGTCAACCCCAACCTAACAGAGATCGCCGCCCTGGCCTTCCTCTTTCCCTACTGTCATCTACATTCTGGTCACTTACATCTTTTGCTTCTTGAACTTCTTCCGTGACACATTTGACTTCTGTCGTTTCTGCCACAGATATCAGGATGTCAAAGCCAGCAGAGGTTGAGAAAGTCGGGGCTGACTCACCGATGGAAGGCACAGGTAGGATTTGTTTTGCTTATTTTGGATAAATAATTACTCCTTTAGTACAGATGTGTAACATGCATGGCATTGGAAAGTATTGGTATAAACTGGCGTGTGAGCTGTGCTGAAGATGAGATTTATCACTTTTTCCTTCGCCTCCTACGCAGAGTCAGAGCGGAATGGACCTGAATCAAATCACCAGGTAGGTCTTCGACTTGAGATCGTTACAATCATCTTCCACCTCCTTCACCTACAAACTGATCTGCAAAATAAGATAGCAGTGTCAGACAGTTATCTCAATCAGATTTAGTCTTATTTTTGTATCCCTGGTTAAAAAAAACTTTAAAATGAATTCATTGCGTTTACTTTAGCTGCAGGAACTCGCTTTGAAAAATAAGGAAAAATAAACCTAGGATTTTTTGTTATTATTTTCCATAGGAAAAAACATAATTAAGAAGCAGATGTTTTTGACTTTAAACTTTAAACCATGAAGTTTTTGCCAATCTGAAAGCTGTCTGTGATATTTTTCTAAACTCTCTTTATCAAGGGGTTCCCAAAGCCTGGTCACTGCTCAATTTGAAACCCTTGGAAAGTTTTTGTGTCGTGTTGTGACACTTTTTCCGCTTTTTTTTTGTACTAAAAAAAATAGAAAAATATTAATAGTCATATAATTTTTGGTATAAAATGGTTAAATGTTTGTCTTGCATAAGTAAACAAGACCAAAAGGAGAGTTTTTTTTGGATGCCATTCTAGATCTAGCAGAGTTCTGTGTCTTTTCTTACACTTTCCCCCAAATGTTTTCTAAAGGATTTAAATCTGGGGACTAAAATGGGCATAGAGAAAGGTTGATTTTGTGTCTGATTTGGCCCCTTTTTATTCTTGTCCTTCCTGTCAATTTTTCAGTTTGATGGCAATGGCGAGTATATATATTTTTTTTAAATGAGCTTTTAATTACAAAGAAACAGAGAAACCATGCACTCCAAAGAGGTTCTTAGTGTCTTTGGAATGGAAAAATGCCCGCAGCATGACAGATCCTTCACCGTACGTAATAGCGGGGATGAGGTGCTTTCCCACTTGTTCTCATTTTGGTTTTCATTAGACTCAAATAGCGTAATTTTATGTAAAGGAGTTGTAGAAATATTCTATTGGGCTTTCGTGATAGTAGGATACAGAAAAAAAAATAGAATAAGATATTCATATCATCCATCCAAAACATCCAGCAAACATGTAGTCAGCGTCTGATGGCTGTTTTGGATACTTGGAGACCAAAATGCAGCTCTGTGCTGCACGACTCCAACGCTGAGTGTTGAAAACCTTTTTCATCCTCCCTCGACATCATTTTCAGTGTGCATGGTGGGAAGATAAACTTAAGTCAACACATGCCTTGAGATGACATGTGTTGCGAATAGTCACTATATAAATAAACTGAATTGAACTGAAAATTAAGCTGACTTACTGCGTTGTTTTTCCAGTGAAGTAGTGTTTTGAATGTTTTTGCTCTGACTGATGACACTTATTGTAGACTTAAAGCTAGTTAAACCATTTCTACACAAACAAAGATCAACACCTCATCACTTTCATATTTTATTTCGGGGAAATGTCTCCTTTTGTCAAAGCATATTTATATCCCAGCATTATAAGAAGGCACAGATTACAAATAACATGTTACTTTCAACTTTAAATAGTAAAATAAAAATCAATTTATTTCTCATTTACATTCATTTAATAGGACTGCATTTATGATTGTGAAATATAAAGTTTGGTTAAAAGAAACAAAACAATATCTTAGTGTCTTTTTTCATACGGAATAAATGAGAACAAATAAACCAGATGATATGTGTTTAAAGTTTGGGATTATCTTACATTTAAATGATTTGAACAGAAAAAGATTGGTTATTCTGTAAAGTCTGCATGTTATCTGGTGTTAAATATATAAATAAAGATCCCAAAAGAAGATGCTTGTTCAGTCAGAAAAAAACATACATTTCAGTATTAGACATATGAAGTAATAAAAAATGGGTACTTTGTGTAATTTTGTGGTTGATTATTTTTATTCTTAAAGGTTCAGGCAATGAAAGTCAGTCCCTTTCCTCTCTCCCCAAACCTGAACAGCAGCAAGGTGAGTGAACTATTGTCAGTTACAGAGCTGCCTGTGCATGTCTCTGCGCAACTCTGCTTCAGTGTTTGTGCATCTTTTGTATCCTAACGTCACGCTGTAGACTTATTGACAGCATGGCTGCTTTAGCTTTGTGCTTAATTCTGAGCTTTGAATTCCTCTTTTGTTGCGTCAGGTTGACAATATGTCCACCCTCCACCCAGTCTTCACTGTAAATAAATGCACCAAAGAGGAAAGCGTTAAGGCCTCTCTGCTGTCACTAATCCCAATGATAACCAAAGTAAATATACAACATTACTCATGTTACCAAGTAATAAATCTTCATTTTCATGTCAACGCTGATATGCAAATAAAACCCTGGAAGCTCAGGCTCCCAGTCCAAACATGCCTTGTCCTTGGAGAAAAAGATCATCTCTTTGTGCAGATTAAACATCGATTAGAGACGAATTTTAGCAATGTTTACATAATTCCTCCATTACTGACACATCACTTATGATTCATTAATCCAGAGACGGGGGATGTGGCGTCAACAACCATTTAATTCACTGTGAAGATTGAGCTCGCCCGGTTCAGTAGCTTGGCAGAACCAGTACTTGGCAAGGAATTTACTTGTTGACTCCACATCTCTCATCTCTGTCTGAATCGGCATCATTAGCTTGATAAAACACTTTTTCTGCACTATTTTTTCTTCTACATGTGTCCCTATATGCTCTTTGTCCTCATACCAGAATAAGATGGATGAGTGCTCAGAAATGTCTCCAGGCCTTCCTCCCTCTCACGGTCAGACTCCTTCACAGACAGCCCTGCAACACACTCAGCTCATGCTGACTGGCTCGCAGCTAGCAGGGGTAAGACTGACCAATATGCAGATATTCACTCTGCCATGCTTTTGTGTTGCTTGCTTCCCTTTTTCTGCTTTTTAAACACTTTTCTCTTCTTTAGCCTAACTCCTTGCTCCTTGTTCCTCTCTTCCTGCCTTCCTTTTTTTGTTTTCCTCCAGCTGACAGCTTTGTTGCCGGCGCAGCAACAGCTGCTGCTGCAGCAGGCTCAGGCACAACTCCTGGCTGCCGCTGTGCAACAGTCCAATGCCGCCCATGCAGCTCATGCTGCCCATGCCGCAGCGCAGGCCAATCAGCAAGCTCAGGCAGCTGCAGCAGCAAATCAGCAAGCCCAGCAGCAACAGCAGCAGCAGCAGCAGCAACAACAGCAGCAGCAGCAGCACACAGGACAGACAGGGCAGCAGGCTCAGTCCCAGGGACAGAGCACACAAGAGCAAAACCAAAGTGTCCCTCTCCCTCCGCCTCAGCTCACACTCTCTCAGCCTATCCAGCTCACAGCCCAGGTACTATCCACCAGTCCAAGTGTGGTGGAGACTTTCAATGGAACCACTTGTGTGTTTGAAGCAGTTTCCCCTGCATCCTATGTTTTCTGTTCACCCAGAGCTACTCCTTCTCGTTCATGGAAACATAACATTTCTGTTTGTTTGCAAATAAGAATAATTTTCTGCATTTTTATATGTATTTGGTTCTCTGTTGAACAGGACATTCAGCAGTTGCTGCAGCTTCAGCAGCTGGTGTTGGTGCCTGGTCACCCACTTCCATCTCCGGCCCAGTTTCTTCTCCCACAGGCGCAGCAGGGCCAGCAAGGTGGGGAGTCTAAATCTTCTGATATATGCAGTGCTTTCCTAAAATAACGTGCTTGTTAAACGTTTTCTCAGTGTGTCAGGATTTACACTTTTTTTTTTTCACAAGTCCTTACTTCCCCACAAGTTTGATTTTTACAAAAAAAAGGCCTTTAAAAAAAAGAATTAAAAACCAAGTTTCAGTTTTCAGATTATTTTTACCAGATTAAAAACTTGATGAATTAAATTTAAGTTTCTGCTTTTAATCTGAAAGATTTCCCCATTTTTTTTAAATTTATTAACAATTTATTGTACGTTCTTTTTGATCAGGACTCTTATCGACACCAAATCTTATTCCGCTACCTCAGCAAAACCAAGGGAGCCTCCTGTCTGCTCCAACTAGAATGGGACTCCAGTCACAGGTAGGAAACTTTTTCCCCAGCGTAAAATATAACCCCCCTCCCTAAACAAGCACTGTGAAAACAAAACAAAAAAAACTCTCCCCTTCCTTTCTCATTTTCACTTTTATTTTCCTCATGTCCTGTCAGGTGCAGCGAGATAAGAGCATAGATGTGGCCGTTGGAGGAGGCATGACCACAGTGTCCTCTGTGACCTCTCACCCTGAGGAGCCCAGCGACCTGGAGGAGCTGGAACAGTTTGCCCGCACCTTCAAACAGAGACGCATCAAGCTGGGGTTCACACAGGTGAACAGAAGCCAAACTTGCGTCGGCAGTGAAGCGTCTTTATTTGTTTTAACTCATGTTAAACAGTTTTTGTTGAACCTTTTCCACAGGGGGACGTAGGCCTAGCCATGGGGAAGCTGTATGGGAATGACTTCAGCCAAACCACCATTTCTCGCTTTGAGGCGCTTAACCTTAGCTTTAAGAACATGTGCAAGCTGAAGCCACTGTTGGAGAAGTGGCTCAATGATGCAGGTGGGCTCTAAAATTGCATTTAAAGTGAGACGTTTGCTCCATCTGACTGAGGATTGGTTCAAATGAAGCTGGGATATAAGGTTTGGATTTTTTCCTGCAGAGACCATGTCCATAGACAGCACCCTGCCCAGTCCCAGCTCCCTGTCCTCTCCGTCTCTGGGCTTTGAGGGGGTTCCTGGTCGCAGGAGAAAGAAGAGAACCAGCATTGAGACAAATGTTCGTGTGGCCCTGGAGCGTTCATTCCTGACGGTGAGATATTTCATTATTATTCATAATCGATTCAGTTTTTTTAGGCAAATATCTGAACTCCTTACATGATATTTAATTCTTCATTAGCCAGTTTAAGGTTTTTTATTTATTTTATTCTTCTTATTATCTTAATTTGAAGCTATATAGATAGATATACCTACACTGCCTACACTGCAAAAAAGGAAATCTAATTAATTTTGTACATTTTTTTTAATTGAGCACTTATGTGAGAAACTTTTTCCAATGGAATAAGATCATTTGCTTTTAAAATAAGGGAAAAAAACAACTGCGTTGTCATATTTCAAGTGCATAATATCTAATGATCTTATTTTAAATGCAAACATACTAATTCCATTGCCAAATCATCTTATTGAGCTGCTCAGATTAAGGGCAAACACTCTTGTTTTTAGATCATAATTGCTTTGTACAGTTGCATGATTGATGATCTATAAACTTTAGATCTTTTTATCAAACATGCAAAACAAAATCCACCCTACATTTAAGGTTCTGATCATACGTCCGTCTTCTCAGATACGTTTTCAGTGTGTGCTCTGGTATCTTTAGCTTTTATTGTCAAAGAATCTTGCTTCATGCTGACTATAAACCACCATCATTAACAACATCCAAAGCATTTATTGGGAAATGTAAAAGTAGTAAACTGGTTCTCCACTAACATGAAAATGAAAAGTTATTTTATTTCTTATTTGTATTTTATTCATTCCTCTTTCAAAATGCCTGTAAAGTAGTGATATTTTTTTTATGTACAGTCCAAGCATACTGTATCTAGCACAGCTAAAAGAAACTGGACTTTTTTTTCCCCCTACAGAACCAGAAGCCTACCTCAGAGGAGATCCTGCTGATCGCAGAGCAGCTCAACATGGAGAAGGAGGTGATCCGAGTCTGGTTCTGCAACCGCCGGCAGAAAGAGAAGCGCATCAACCCCACCAGTGCCACCCCTCCGCTGCCCAGCCAGCCACCCACTGCCCCTCAAACGCACAAACCGCCCTGCTACAGCCCTCATATGGTGAATATCAGACCATTCATTCTGTTTGCCACTTCTCCCACAGCCTCGAAGCATCTTCTCAATGTCCTTTCATTCTCTGGCAGATGTCGAGCCAGCTGTCGCAGGCCGTGACCAGCCTCAGCACAACGGTGACCACCATGTCCTCAATTTGCCCCCTGAGCTCCAGCCTCACCTCAACCCACCCCTCTCTCACCTCAGTCCACCCCCCTCTGAGCTCCACACCCTCCCCAGCGACTCCTCCTCCTCCTCCCCGCAGCACAGCCAGCCCCGCCACTCCCAGCCACAACACACTCAACCTAAACACAGGGTAAGAGGCGCGGGGCCCGTCACAGGACGCACAGCAAACCTTCTGCTTCTTTTTTGGGGCCTAAAAGAAGAATGTTTATCATGTCACCTACCAGTGTTTATGGCAGCAGAATGACAGTTTAATTGATTAAATAATTGATTAATTTATCTTTGAATAGAATAATCATACAATACATAAAAAATAAACATCTAGTGGTCTGAACATTGAAATAAACATTCTAGTTTTGACATTTATATTTTTAATAAGAAGTGCAGAGGCTCTTTGGGGTCCCCTGCTGGCCTGGAGCCCTGAGCTGCAGCTTAACTTGCTGTGATGTAATAGATTTAAGGAGCAGCTCAGTTATATTGCAAAATTCCTCATGTCTATCAGTAAAGAGGCAACTATAGGTTTTTTGCCTTTTTTTTTTTTGTTTAATATCAAAGTTCGAAAAAGGTCAAATAGCATGCGTCAGCAGTTTCCGTAGAAAATATTTCTAATTCTGAAATATTTTGGTTTTTTTACCAACTTTCATAGAACCAAATATCAAGTGTAACTCAGTGTATAAGATGCATTCATCTGATATTTTATAACAAAAAAACTATATTTTTTTTATGTATTGTTTAAGGTTGTTTCCTTTTGCAAACTTCCCAGTAACAAGTTATTACAACAGGGACATTAAACCAACACTGCTGCATCACAAAGCCACATTTTCATAATAGTAATCCCTATTTTTACTGCATAGCTCTATGATCAGTTCACCTGCCGTTTGTATTTAATTTTTCCATACCCACTACAAAATTTACACACACAGATATTCCAGCATGCCACTTCACACCTCAACTTCCTCTTCGCAGTTACACAATCTAACCGTGTGTTTCTGTGTGTTGGGTTGACAGCTTGTGGCGTATGGGTAAAAAGAACGGTGAAATGTCCAACTACATCACTGACTTTGCTGCAAATTTGAGGTAAGAACAACGCTGAACATATTACATGCATATTATGAGCATACTTCAGCTGTGTTTGTGTATTATCTGTGCTTAAACTGTTCTCCAGAGGTATGAACCCTTTCCTTCTTGCATTTCTAAGCCTTGTTTCATACAGCTGTCTGGATTAGTTTATCCTTTGTCTTTCCTTGCTACTAAATCTGCTTTTTTTCCCCCCTCACCTTTTTTTCCTCTGCCCGTCTGTGTTTGTAAACATGCTTGCACATGCGCGTGCCGCATCAGGAACACTGTGATGGGAGTTAACACGGGGATGAACCAAGCCCTCCTCGGTAACAATCCCCTCGCTACTATCCAAGGTGTGTTTGTAAGAGAGGAAACAACTAAAAAGGGAGTTTAAAATAAAAGATGAACTGTCGAAATAAACATTCATATTTAAGAAGAATAGGATTTTTTAAGCACTATATAAGAAATCTCATTTAAAAGTCTATATAGTGCTTTAAGAAATATATTCAAACTTAGTATATGGTGTTTGTCATGGTACTAACAAAAAGTTCATGCACTTTATTGAGAATTAAATTCTTAGAACAACACAAAGTTGGGGGTACATATCCATCAGTTTTATACCTTTAGAGATTAAAATAGTATTTTGATTTTTTTTTGCAACAGAAACTTAAGCTCTGTCAGGCTTGATGTGGACTGTTCATAAGAAGCGATATTCTAGCCTCCTTCTTAAGGCTTTAACTGAGCCACTTCAGCCAAAGCCACTACTGTTTAGCTCTGCTAATATTTGAACTCATCTGATCAGCAGGGTCTCGGCTTTTGTGAATTTTTACAGACGTCTTTCATTAGACTCTCTTTTTGACGCTCTCCCCCTAATGAATATGTAAAGTGCATGACTAATAGGCTTCCTATCAACACGCTCTTCCATTTAAGCGTAAGATCTCTGCAGCTTCTCTAGAATTATCGAGGGATTAAAGCTCTTCTTGCCCTGCCTGTCAGTTTCGGTGGGCAGCCAGGTGTTGGTGGGTTTGCAGGGAAGCTGTACTCTATCTGTTATTACGTGAAGGACTGATAAGTACTCTGTAAAATGTTCAGCATGGGATATCGAACACCTATTTTTGATGTTACAACCACAAACTCCACTGAGGTCAGTGCTTTTTACAAACCAGTTCTACTGTAGCTGCAACACATTTGGAGTTCCTCTTCTGCCTTTGGACTTTAAAAAAAACAAAAACTTTGGCTTATTTGTTTTTCTGCAAAATAGCTTGATATATATTTATAAAGCATGGGAACATCTATTATTAAGTCTTGCTTAAGGTTCTCATTTGAATTTATGTTTGGGATTTGATTAGGCCATTCCAACACAGGAATCTACTTGAATCTATCAGATTCCTTAGGGGCTCTTACTGTTGAGCAATGCGGGCTGAGCAAGTTTTTGGTAGTGGAATTTTTCCTGAAGAAACCGGTGAGAAAAAAAACATATTTTTTTTATTTACATGCCCTTATGTAAACAGTCTAAAAGAAGCAGACATTGCAAATTTATTTCTATTTAATTCTACTGAAATATATATATATATATATATATAAAAAAGAAAACTTGAAACTAAAAATGCTAGATTTTAAGCCAAATTCCAGGCCTGTATACATTTTGAGGTTTAGTTTAAACAAATAGTTAAATTAAGTGAATTAAGTTAAATGTAAAATTTTTGTTCCAGCATTTGTCTAAAACTATTTGAAGGCTGTAGTTGTATTATAAGAAGATGTAGGAAAGTTTGAGAGGTATGAATGCTTCAGCAAGGCATTGTAAATAAACACATTGTCAGATTTTCCTCCTCTTAAGCAGTTACAGTCTTATGCACTCCCACACAGATGTGGACCTCAAAACGCACATGCACATACAGAACATGACACATGAACATGACAGCCTCAGCAGCAGGACTCTCAACTAGCGTCAGTTTGACATAGAAGCTGTTTAATCGGCCGCTGTGGGCTTAGACACAGAATTAAGAAGGGGGGGATGCATTAAAAGAAGAAGTGTGATGATGACTAATACGGTTACACACAGAGGGAGAATCAAGTCGCTCTGGTTGACTACCGACTGGAGACACGGATGAATAGGCACCCGAGTGTGTTTGCTCATCAACAGTGTGAAACAGCTGACACAGAGAGCGCGCTCAGTGGGAAATAAATAACTTATTTTTGATCAAATGTCGCCATCTACAACCATTAATCCATCCCAGCAAGTGTGTGTGCGTCTCTGTGACTGTGCTTACGCTCATGTGAGGGCTGCTGTTGCTGCTTGTCATCTGTTTAACTTATCTTTAGCCTTTCATCTGTTTTTTTTATCAGTAAATAGGACATTTTGACTCTTTGAGTGAGAGAACAATCTGTTTTTAAAAGCCAATAAAGCGTGCAGCCGTAGGCGGTGTCGATTTAAGATTGTGAAACATTAGAGTAACTATCTAGAGATCAATATGTTGTTTTTAATGTTCTTAATAAAGTATGAATTATAACGTTTCAGAGCTTAATTTTGATGAACAATCACTCAAATCTTGACTAGAACTTGTTATCACAAGCTTCATGTGTCTACTCTTGCTGTCTGGTATTCATTGAAGCTGTTTCCTGTTTTGGGTTAGTTTGGATAACCACATATATTACTGTTTTCTTACTGGCAGGGTAACAAATTAGGGGGGAAAAAAAGTATTGGTTTATTTTTATTTTTTTAAATGTAGAAGTCTGAATCGTTCTTTCTTAGACTCAGACGTTTTATTTCTTCTTCCACAAGCTTTTTACACTATTTTTCTGTAATTTTGGCCCATTTCTTCTGACATTACTTCATAACGGAGATCAGAGTTCGACTTTATGCTTCTTATATTTCAATTTTATATTCAGTCAGTCTTTAACTTCCTGGTTGTTGTGTTGAAATGCTGCTTCAATATTTTCATAAAATGATCTTTCCCTACGACGGTTCAAAGTTAAAAAGGTATTCTTAAGTTTGCAAGATTCACTTTTTTCCTCCAAATTTAACAAAGGGCGTTCTTTTTACAGACATGCCATTATCTGTGCTTTGCAAAATTGCTAAACAGCAAAGTAATCTAAGTGGAAGTAACTGAACAGGAACAAAGTAATATACACATTTCTTATTGTTTTTATAATTTAAAAACAGAAACAATTTTGGCAGATGAACTTAGTTTATTCTTTAGTTTGTCACAGAATTTACAAACTACATAATGATTCCCCTGTATCATCGGAGCAGGTCTTCACTCTCTCTTGTCAGAGAGTTCTGGTATTTTCATTGCATGGGGGGAAAAAATCATGTCAGTGAGTCATCTCGGGGGCCATATGCTAAAATATGTCAGATGAATCACTTTCTTAGATATTTATCTCCTTCCCACCATGAATAACTGTACATACAAGAAGAATCAAAGCATTGGTATGATACAGCTAGCGGCATAAAAGACAGAGCTGCACGGAATGACGTTCGATCCTTTTCAACTTATTTTTAATGTTCAAAACCTTGGTCTTTGCCATAAAGATAACACAGCTAAGATAGTTTGATATTAAAGAAAATATAAACCATATTTAAATTTTTTTAAAAGACATCATATTTAAATGTAATTTTCTCTAACTTTGTCCCCATATGATAAAAAGTTAGTTAAATAACTTTAACAGGGAATCTTCCTTAAAGTTAATAGGTTAATGTCATTGTAAATAATGTAATTACATTATGTAAAAAAGAATTAAGATATTATGTTTACATTACATTATGTAATGATAAATTATACATGTAATGTAGATTGGTAAATTCACAAACACATTATTGTTTTCTTTAAATATTTAGTAAAGTATGAAATGCAGAATTAAATTATTAAATGCTGCCTTAAATAGTTTTATTTTTAAAAGATAAATTCATTTAAAAATGTATTTATTTATTTCACACTGTATTTATTTGCATATTGATTTAGAAATTTATCAATATTCTTCAGGTTTATGTTGCTTTACTGTAAGTTACTCAGTAGACCAACCAGAACTAAAAGTGACAAAGATTTAAAGAAGAATAGAAGAGCACAACTCGGGCTTTTATTGATTGGATAAACATTTGGTGATCTTACAGCGATTCACTGCAGGTTCATTGGATCATGATGAAATTATGATAAATGCTCGAGCAAAAGATGCTGTGAATAAAGGCTAATTTTCTCTTCTTTTCTTTCTCCAGCCCTAGCAGCCAGTGGTGGCCAGCTGCCTCTTTCCACTCTTGAGGGTGGCAGCAAGGTGATGCTGGGGACCTCTGGGGGTCAAGGAGGCGGGCTTCCCTCATCCCTCTTCCTTAACCACCCCACCCTCCTCCACATGGGTCAGAACCCGGGCGCTGGGCTGGTCAGCGCCGCCGTAGCCAAAGTCTCCCAGGCCTCGCCCTTCCCCTCAGCCAGCAGCATCAGCCCTACGCCCTGCTCTCCCTCTCCTTGCTCCAGCCCTGCCTCCTTCTGCTCCTCCAGCGAAATGGCACACAGCCCGTCCTCCCTGGGGGGGCCCAAGATCGAGTGACGGCATCTGGTGGGTCAGTCAGAGAGGAGCAGAAGGGATTAAACAAGAACCTCGCCTTCCACACCAAAGCTATCTTTTTCTCTCTCTTCCGTTTTTCTGTTTATTTTTTTCTCAAAGTCTCTTTCCGTCTTTCTCTCCAAGTCTTTCGATGCCAAAAATACACAGAATGAAAGCGGAGAGGAGGAGGGAAAGAACTAAGAAAAGGGAAAAGGAGGAGAAAGAATGAAACCAAAAATCTTTATGTATCTTTTAACGGATGAAAAGGAGATAGCAACGGACATTTTCCTCTAATAACGCACGACATGCTACGTCTCTCTGAAGGAAAACAAACCATGACTCTGCAAAAAGCAGTGGAGGAGACGGCATGTCCAAGTGCATAAACCAAAAATGACAAAAAGATTACTTTGACTATATGACAAAAAGAAATGGCAGCACGGACAAAGAAACAAAGAGGAGAACTATCCTTTTTTAAATGTCATTTTCCTAAAAGCTGCGGGTTTAAAAGAAGAAGAGGGGTAATAGGAGGAGGAGGAGGATACGTTTAAACCAAAAATTTTACCTGAGAAGGAGGTGGAGGAATACACAATGAGACAAAAAATATAAAACCAAAAAAAAAAAAAAAACAACGACAACCAAACCAAAATCACAAATACCAAAAATACGGAGAGAAAAGCTTTATTCAAAGGACGTGTAAATACTGAAGCTATCCAGGACCAGGACTCTACTGCTACTGCAACAAGCAAACACAAGCATATTAAACATGAAGAACCAGCCCATCCTGTCACTGACTCATTCCGTCTGTCACCTCATGTGTCTCTCACTGTTTTGTTTTTTCAATCATTTTGTAAAATAGCGGTAGTTTTGTGTATGATGTGTATTTGTGTCAGCTGGATGAGCATAAGAATGCATTCTTTTCTCTTAGATTACTTTTTAACAGTATTTTTTAAAAAAGTTTAAGTTTTTTTTTTTTTACTATTTATTAGTGCTGTTACACATTTCAGCTCCTATTTATTGTTGTGTGCTATTGTAGTTTTAGCTCATCATTATCATTGCCATCACCTTTGTCCTTGTCATCACCATTGCTACGTATTCTGTTTGTAACGCTACTATCCGTGCAGAGGGACAGATGGCGAAAGTGATCCAGTCCTCACCAAGTGCCACTGGCTCGCAGATCGAGTCGAGTTCACTTTGCTTTAATTTCTGGGAGTGAATCCCTTCTATAGGAACTGGCTGAAAGTTTTTTTTAAGCGCTTATTAAGACTGCCTGCCCCTAACTGTGAAAGATAAGGGATTAATGATGTAAAACACCAAATAATCCAGACATGCAAAGAAATCTTGTTAATAAATCTGTAAATTAAGTTGTATGTAAAAAAAAAAAAAAAAGCTGGAATTATTAACATGGTATTGAACATGAGAGATAGCTGAATTATTTATTTATTTATTTATATATATATATATATATATATATATATATATATATATATATATATATATATATATATATACATACATAGTTATTTATGTAGCAAAATCAAAGTGCTTTACATGAAATGAGCAATAAAATGAAAGAGAAATAAAAGCATGAATTTAAGCATAGAATAAAAACCATGATAAAAGCAGGTAGTAAAGGCAAGTCTAAACAAAAGGGATTTTAAATTTTATCTAAAAGAACTTAGACTTTTAAAACATTTACAGTGTGGAGAAACTACTTGCATCCCAATGTGGTGTTTGCCACTTCTTTCACATAACTGGTTGTTAAATCTTCTTCAGTGTTCTGGGAGCATCTCTGATCTGATCTGACCTGATTCAAGGATTGAGTCACCTTAAAACCTCAGAGCTCTACAAATGGGTTCATAGGAAGTATGCATTTAGAAGAATCGGGAACTAAAATAACCACAGCTATAGGATTTCCTTTACTTTTCATTTACATAGGTGGTAGTGTCATTTTACTGCCTTTTCATGGAATAAATCTTATACCTTGTCCTATTAGAGGCCATCGTGTTTGGGAGTCTAATTTCAGGTTTACTTTTTAGCTGGTTCTTTTAACTCATCGGTCAGAGGTGGAGGAGAAAACAATGTTCCCTCCACCTACATATTATATTTGAACCTATCACCATGTGTGTTCTTGCAGCGATCAGGCTATGAAGGTCTTCAGAAAACTCTTCGCTGTCAACTTTGCAAGCTTTTTGTGAAGAACACTTAAAATTATAAAACTTTTAATCGACTATCAGGTAGGACTAAACAAGCCAATACTAATTTACGCTTACAGAGGCCATGATTGCTTTTTAATACTCATCAGATTCAGCTATTTTCAGCTGTTATGCCCATTCCCAGCATCTTTCCTTTACGTGTTCAATACTCGTGTCATTCCACTTTATTACACATAACTTTATTACAGATTTTTCTTTGTATCTTTGGATTACTTGGGTTGATACAGACACCTGATGTGAATTTCATCTCAATAGCACCATTAAAAATATTATTTACCGAGAAAAACATTTGACGTGTTCGGTACTTGTTGAGCCTGTTATTAGGACAGTCCGTGTCTAAACAAACATGCCCAAACTTTGCACGCTGAAAATGATGTTGAAGGTATGAAATGGGGCCTTTGATGGGAGATTTGAAGGAATAACCGTTGAGGGCTAAATAAGTCAATAAAGCCAAGTTTAGTCACAGCTTGCTCTCGTCCCTGCCTCGTCAATCAGCACAGCTCGCCTGACATCTGTACGTCTCGATGTATATGTCTGCTTCCATCATCGCTTCATCAGTCACATTTCACATGTCATTTTCCACCTCACACCTTTCATTAATCCTCAAATAGATACCAAAGCATTATATTCTTCTCGGGGCCTCAGCCGAGACGTAAACACAATAAAGACGCACCCGTGGGGGTGTTTTTTGGGGGAAGGGGCTAAGAACAGGATGCTGCCACTGCAAGGCCCTCCCCAGGTGAAATCCCCTCCAACCTAAAAGCTTTATTAAGGGGCTGATCTTTTACACTGAACCCCACCCACACAACAAAGGGTAGTCACACTGTTTGTTTGTTGCTTTTTTTTTTTTTTTTAAGAGGATACCAAAAACAAATCAAACCAAAAAGAAGAACTCTCACTACCCAAGGAATGACTGAAGCAAACCAAATATAACCCGAACCAAATGTGGCTGGAGGGAGGAGGGGAGGAGGACCAGCAGGTATCTGCCTGTCCCTGAAACTGTGTAGCACTGATGAACAGACAGGCTGATGGATGAGAAGAAGAAAACATGGCCTCCTTTCCTCCCTTCCTCTGCCTCCCTCTCCAGCTCAGCTCTCTGGTCCTGGATGGAGCTAAACGCAAATGACCTCACTGAACTGAAACCTGTTTTGATTTGAAAAATGTTCTATTTTGGTTCTGATTGGGTTTTTTTTCTTTTTTTTCCCCTCTCTGCTGTGTCTCTTGATGCCGTTTCATGTACTGTATTTTAGTGCTAATTACTTATTTGGAATAACGTACTCGCTAACTTACTTACTTACTACAAGAGCTCCTTATTTTTTTCGTAGTCGTGGTAGAGATTTTTATCAAGTGGTAAATGAAAAAAAAAAAAAAATACTGCGAAAATTTTGCTTCCAGATTTTTATTAGCCTGCCCTGGCGGGGAGAAAAATAAACACAAAGGCCAAATTGAGCAGCATACCTTAAACTTGTCAAACCAAATACTGAAGCAAACCAAATTGTGCACGAGGACAAAGAAAACGGGTCAGTTTTACAGAGGCGTCTTCAGCTTATAAGTGTCAGTTGGAGGCTTAAAAATGAAGAATCAGGTCTGCAGTGATGTCTTGTTATTTTTGAGCCCAAAGACGGTAATCTGAACTACACTTTAAGATGCAGAGCTGTACTCATAGCTTAGGCCTCGGTTTAGTTGACATGTTAGGAGTTGGACTCTATCCAAAGAATATTTGGTTTAATCCTCGCCGGGCCAAACAGTCGACACACGAGAATCGTTTCACGAACCAAGCTTTAGATGTGGAGGGGAGGGTTTACACCTTAAAGGTGAGACCTTTCCTCCACGTTGATTCTTAGACGGAATGTATCTGTTAGTGCTTCTATAGATTTTGTAGAAAAAAGATCTATGTTCTACTGCTTACTTATTGCTGATGTATTGAAAACTAAAAAACAAAAAAACACAAAAAAAAAGACTTTGAGAACAAAAGATCCTTAAAACATTGATGATAACTTGATTTTAGACCAAAAATTTTAACTATCTCTCTTTAACTTTTATTTGGACTTTTTTTCCAATCATGACTTAGACTTTTGATTGTACTATTTATTCAGGGTTGATTTATTGCTTGTAATTCTATTTATTTGTTAATTTATTTCTAGAGGTGCTTTTCTGATCATGTGATGGGTTTGTAAAGGATTTTCTTATTTTACACCCCACTCTAAATTCATTTTTTTCAACCAACCAATACCAGAAATGCATTTTAAAATCCTTTTAGTCCAACAGTGTAACCACCGTAAAAGTATGTAAAAAGCCTTAAACTAGTTTAATATTTTACTGTAATAATAATCATTCATTTGAACACATATGTTAGATGAGGAAAACACCAAATGTTAAAACGTATGGCTTTTTAAAAATATTATTGTTGGAAAAAATTTGGACAATCCCTTTAAAAATCCGCATATTTAAATCACTTTATCAAGAGTTGCTTGATTTTTAGGTTGTTCACAGAAGCCATTTCTCTAGGCCACCTCTTTTAAAATTTAGAAACACAAGGGGATGCGCCATTTGGTTAAGGAAGGTGGGTTATTCTTCATGAGTCACAAAAGTAGCATCAAGAAAACCCCTAACATTGCCCACATCACCAGTCAGGGCAATTAATAAACAGTTTTAATGCATATTAAAATGTTAAAAGGCTGAAAGAATCTTAATCAAAACCATTCAAACACCAGGTTTGGTATGAAACAAGGGATAAATATATAACAAAATCTGATATCATTGGCCATATAACTAAATATGGTCCTTCAGCTGGATAATGAGGCCCAAACTCAACACAAAACAACAGTTTAATGGTCCCACAGAGACATAACCTCAGAAAAATGATCTTAAGGCTTTTTACTGATCTTTACCTGGTGTGTCTACAAATGTTGGTTGGAAATTTAAAGCAGCAGCACTGTTGGCAAAACACCCGATGAGCTTTTTGGCACATCAAAGTTGACATTTTAGATTTCCCTAACTTACACTCTCTCTTTGACCTCCTTGATGCTCACATTCTGATGAGTAAACATGAGAGCAGTTTGCCTGTCTCATCTTTGGGGTGAAACCTGTGTCACAGAGCTGCTTCTCTTTTTTTTGTATGCTCTCCAAAGAGGGGAGCAAATTAAAAGCTTTACTTTTACACCAAAAACCCAGAAGAGGAATATCAACACCGACAAAAATATGAAGTGTTTTTTATTCATGACAGAGACAACAGAAGGAGGCAAAGTCTCACATTACCCTCTCACTTCTTCTTCTGTACAGGTTTCTTCTGCTTTTTTTTTTTTTAATTATGTATCTTGTTTTGTTTCCACTTTTCTGTATGTTGATTTTACAATGATTTCTTTATCCTTCTGGATGTAAAAGAGAGATAGTTCATCATATACCTCATATTCTTTGATGATAAACCAAATAGATGAATGCTTTAAAACACGAGGTTCAGCTGCGGATCCGGGTCCTGGTATGGGTCCACGTGTAGGTCAGTGTGTTTGCTTGGTGAGGCTCGGAGTCAACACTGTTCACACTGTTACCCGCACTTGGAGCACAGCCCTTTCCACACATCTGAGCCTCGCTGCTTCCTCCCTGTCAAACATGGACTGTGGGCTTGATGCTGCTCTTTGACACACATCTCAGATGGAGTCTGGATCTGGGTCCTCCTCAGAGCAGTCTTATCACCAAAGCTGCCCCCTCTCAGGTTCCTCACGCCTGACGAAGGGGTTTGTTGTTCAGTTTGATGTCCGCATGTATCAGGGAGCAGCTGACGCTGAGGTAACTAGGTGACATGTACAGACAGTCATGTGTATGTGTGTGGTGAGAACGTGGAAGCTGGAGGGAGAGAGGAGCATGTAAAGAAAACGTCTGGATTCTCAGTGTTTTGCTCCTTTTCTCCATTTTCATTTGAGGGGAAAGAAGAGCGACTCTGCTGTGCAACTCAGGGTTTGATGGACTTGGTGCACAGTGCAGGACTATTTGGTGGGGATACCCCACTAAGCGAATGATACCAAAGTTTATGCCCCACCATTGATCCTGCACTAAGTGCATGCACGCTAAAATCTTAATATTGGCAGAGAGTTCTCTCAATTTACTCAGTTTGCCTTTTCTTCATGAAAGCAGCATGGTTTGTTTTACCCTAGTTCCATGAAACATACCCTATATTACAAATTCACGGTTAAGATATTTAGAGGAGGGTTGCTTTTAGTATATTAGCACAAAGACTGGAAGGAAAAACACCTTTAACCTTATATCAGCATAAATTAACTATCCCAAATGTTGCATTTAAACTGAGATGTCAGATATGTGTCCAGCTGTGTTTTAGGGGGGTAACACACTGTCAATTAATAATACCAAGTCTAAAAATGTTTTCAGATCCAAAGTAAAATGTGAAACCTAGTCCACTGAGTCAAAATAACATTAGAAATGAGGAAATCTCTTCGTACAGTTAAGAAAATGATTCACACAGATTTCCTTCTGGATTTAATTATGCTAGAAAACTTGCTTATTGATGGTGTACAGGTGCAAACTTGTAAAGATTCTCATAGTTGTGCTGCTCGAGTTAAAAGCACTCAGATTACACAGTATTTGCAATAGGTTTTGAAAAAAATGATCTTGGTTGATCTGTGCTCCAAATGCAGGTCAGAACAGCAGGAAATGCTAGAAACTACTAGATACTGTACATGTGGATAGAATAACAGCCTGTCCATCAGCCTGCTGGATAATCAAACAGGCATCATCAACTTATCAGCCTTCCAGTGTTACTCCTTAAAGAGAAGAATGATACAGGTATATTTCAGGGGGGTTGGATATGATCATGTTTTGGATTTTGCTTGTTCTATTCCTTATGACGTATTAGTTAAAATGGATTCAAACTTGTTATTTTGCTCCTCAAGTTGTCAAGCAGCAGCCCTGCTTGCTTTTGAGGATTGGGTTTGTAGAGAAAGCATAAGCTTTTTAAGTCACATTGATAACTTTAGGGGGAATTCCAATCCTGTTTTCCAAGCTCCAATATTCCAGCTCCTTCCAAACAACACATCCTTCTTTGGTTGGAATTTTGTCTTCTAAACAAACCTATTCAGTTAAACGGAATAGGCAATAAGTCCAATGCAATTTAAGTGTGCTTTAGAAGTCTACATCCGAAATGAAGCAAACTTTCACGTCTGTTGTTATAATATCAATACCATTGGTGTTATTGAATTATATAGCCAGTTGTTGCAATTTATCATTATTGATTATTTTAGGTTATTTCCCTTTATATTTGTCAGCATCTGCTGTTTAAGATGTAAAATCGCCTGCTGGATATAGACTCATTCTGCAAATCTGTTTGGATGGCTTCCTAAAAAAATTATTCCTATTCTTTGAGATGCTCATAAAAAGACAGAACTGTGGGAGATTAGTACAACCGTTATTGCAATACTATTGTTAAATGTTGCAGTTACTTTTTTTTATCTAAATTAGCTCCAATTCTCCTCCATCTTTTCTGTATATTGCATCTCCATGATATGTCCATTCCTTTCTGTTCCTGCAATCTGGATAACTAAATTATATGCTATTTTATCTCTACTAATCTGCCCAGCTAAGAAAATATATATTGTTTGCAAGTAAAGATGGAAGGTATTGCTTTTTTAAATGTAACATTATAACAAATATTAAATCTAAGTAGTTATTTTGACTTAAATACTAATAAATGAAAGATGACTGAAAGATGTTTAACCCCAAACAACCAGGGATTGCTTCCTGGTGAAAGAAGCCACTCGTTTCAGAGGCTCACCTAATTTGTCATCAGCATGTTAAGGTCTAATTTATGGATAACAAAAAAAAAAACCACAGAAAAAAGAAAACTGTGATATTAGCTATTCTGTCGTGAAATGAAAAGGTGCAAGTGAACCAGAAAAAAATGAGTAATCTTGAAAATGAATCTGCCTGACAAACTGTGTGAAAATGGGTTCAGGTTGTGACAAGAGGAAGAGGAGAAGAAGGAGAAGGTGTGCAGTCGTGATGGCACATGCTTGAGGCAAACAAAATGGTCTGAATCAGCAGTGATTCATAATTTCCATCTTGTTTAGGCAGAGGAAAGCTAACTCCTCCATCTGTTTCCAGTCTTTGTGCTAAGCTAAGCTAAACAACCACGACACTTTTGTGTCAGTGCACCCCCCACCATTAAAACTAGAAGTATTCCTTCAGAAAGAAAAGATTATAACATGTAGAGAAGCAGATTTCCAAAGTGTAGCATCATGACAGATATTTCCTCTATTTAAAAGAAAAGGGAAGGCAATCTGAGCAAAAAGGAACCCTCAACAAAGCTGCCACATCTTCCTCCACCCACTCTCATCCACAACTACACATCCTTCCTCTACTTCATCTCTTCTCTACTCTTCTCTCTTTCTCTTTTCTACAATACAGCTTTAGTCCAAAGGTTCTGCAGCAACACAGCAAAGCAAAGACAGATGTTAAAGATTAAAACCAAAGAGTTCCAACTTGATCCTGTTTTTAAACTCCAGCCCTCCATCCCTCACCTTTTCCCTGTCTGCCCTCCTTCGTCACCTAGTGAGCCGGTATTTGAAGCATTAACCTCAGCGATCCAAAGGGAATAATAATAATAATAATAATAATTAAGATATTGATGATGATGATGAAATGTATATTTTTAAGTATTTGTCACTGGGGAAAAAAGTAACCTTAAGCTTCTCATGGTTGAGATGATGACAACGGTGATGATGATGATGGCGAAAAAGAAGTTTCTCTTGGTATCTTTGTAGCTGTTCAGATCCTTCTTAAGTTAATGTCTTTTTCTGCTCGTGCTGCCAGAGTACCGCTTTACACCCCCCTCCCCGACCCCCCACTCTCATTCATCCCCCATGTTTGACCCTGATGTCTGCCTGTCTGAGTTTAACCCAGCGTTTGTCTGTGAGTTGCAAAACCTTCAGGATGGGGAAGTTTGGGATTTTCTCTGGTAGTTGGTTCATGTTTACAGTGAACAAGGAGGCTGTCACACCTGTGTGTGTACCTGTGTGTGTGGTTAATGGGCGGGGTTTATTTTTGGTTGTTAAAGGAGAAATATATCCTTCTGTCCTCCTGGTAATAATGCATCTTGAATCATGATCAACTTCCCAGAACTTGTAGCTTTAACTCCCACCTCCCTGTCACATTAGTCAGGATGTTTTTCTTATTTCATACGTGTGTGTTTGGGTGTGTGGGTGTGTGTGTGTGTGTGTGTGTGCGTGTTTCCAGGTATGTATGGTGGCATTACCAATCCTTTTGTGTCTTTCCACCATGTGATCTGTCTGCCATCTGCACCCCCCCACCCCACCCCCCCTCCAAACCCTGTGGTAGCAACTTAGACTTTTAGTGTATTTATCTTGAAAACCAAAAAAAAGAAAGAAAAAAGTAACTGCTTGTTCATTGTACAGTGTTGTTCATTTTAAGTCATTTTTGTAACTGAAAGTGTTTCATTCATCCAAATAAAACAGGAGACAAAAACTGTACAGAAGAACCCTCCCTCCGTCTTCGCCTCTTGTTTTCTTTCTGCAAAGCAGGGCCGTAACCAGGATTTTTGAAATACAGAGGTCCGAGTATTTGAGTGAGTGAGTGAGTGAATCAGTGAGTGTGTTATTATTATTATTATTACGGTTGATGTTATTATTATTATTATTGTTATGATTATACTATATTATTATTGTTCTTTTTGTTATTAATATTGAATTATTATTACTACTGTTGTTATTGTCACCATCATCACCATGCATGTGCATGGCCCACTAAATGAGTCAAATGACTTGCAATCATATATCAGATTGTGGACTTTATTTATTTATTTATTTATTTTATTTATTTAAACAAATGAGAATGCATGCTGACCTTTACACCAATCAAAGTCAGAACAATTTTCATCATATAGTTTGACATTTCTCTGAATTTAATAATAATAATAATAATAATAATAATAATAATAATAATAATAATAATAATAAACAAAAAAAGGGGAAGATACTGAGGACATGACCTCGGTGTTCTCAATGCTGGTTATGGGTTATGCTGGTGCCAAGCTCTTAATTTTGTTGTGATGCTTTCCTCTTGATCCACAGGTTTTACATGGAGAACCTTATTGGTGAAACCGGATTCCCTTTATATGTTTAATGCCTCTTCATAACCACAAGAGGGCGCTGTTAGACTTCTTATGTCTGTCTTTACAGGCCAGTCTGGCTACAGTTTCTTATCTGTTTGATATTGATTTCATGTTGACAGAAGGTACCACAAATCACTGCATCAGATGCTTACTTTCAAATGTTAGAATATCTCTAAAGTCTATTTCAATAGATCTAATCTGAACATTAGTCTATATGTCGCTGTCAGAAGTATTTCATCTTAAAATATGACTTCCTTTTTATCACTCTGGCATATTTTAAATCTTTAAACCAACTTTAAAATTGCACAAAAAAGTCTGAGCAGACACGTAAAGCAGAGATTTCAAATCATCATTTACCTTGTCATGATAAAAGAAAAGTTAGGCAAATCAAATTGGCTGTGTACTAAATTATCTTTAATACCCAAATTTATCTTTACTTGTTTTATTTGGTGTGCCACATCAAGAACGGTCAATCTTGAAGTAATCTTGAAATCACTTAGATGGAAACTGTCAGCATGAAGTAGGCGAGAGTATCTCAAAGAGCAACACACCATGCCCTGATTGGCAGGGATTTTCTGACAGAGGACCAGTCATTGACATTTTTCAGTCTGGAAAGTATTAGAAAAGTTGAGATTTTGGGACTCCAGTTAACCACATTGAGACCATTTTGAGCAAATGAAGTAAAGATGGACCAGTGGTTAATTTTCCCAGGAGTGTCTGACTGGCCAAAAAAACAAGCGTCCGTCTTTAGACAGATATTTTTTTGAGTATAGATAGATAGATAGACAGACAGACAGACAGACAGACAGACAGACAGACAGACAGACAGACAGACAGACAGAAAAATTCAATATGGTTTTCATTTTTTGTGTTAATTTTTGTTCATATTTCAAAAGGAAATGCAGAAATCATCTCTTCTTCTTTTAAGTAGATGCGTTAACTCTCAGGTAAGGTAAATTAATTTGTGTTTGGGTGAAATTAATTGTGTTGACAGGCTACAAGATATAATGCAATTCCTGATAACCATGATGGGGTAATAAATAGAAATGACCTTTAAAGCAGTGAAAGAAACATTTGACTTTTCTTCTTTAGACACTCCTTTTTTCAGTTCAGCTCTGATTTACAGTTAGAAAGTTGGAGTAAAATTGTAGTCATGCAATTTAAGAAAAAAATTTACTGAAACACAATGTTGTATTTTGAGACTGAATGTCTTTGCTTTTAAAGTGTTTTTCATTGAATTGAAACTGTAATTTTGTTGAATTTCTTTTACAGCGTTTTTGAGTTGAAGCAGTGGAGCGTACATGAGCTTGTGGATGTCATTAACCACATCGTCCACTATGCCAGACAGGGGAAACGGATATGGAAAAATGTAACACCAGCGGCACTGTATGCAAATTCAGCTTCTTTAGCTATTAGCTACATGTAGCAGAACTGTTAATATTGTTTTTTAATTATGACCTTATACATTATCATTAGACATTGATAATGACATCCAAAAAGCTAAGCTATGCTCCATTAGGGCAGCTTAAAATGTTGTTAAATACATTTATGTTGGTCATTCCTGATGAATTTTGGTCTCACCATGTTGCTTTTCTTGTATAGAAAAAGTTTCTTTGCTCTTTCCTTGCAGACATCCAAACTTTTCATCCCAATTGTGCATTCTGAAGCACAAATGTCTACCAGCTGCCATGCCTGCACATGCTCTGCTCTGGTGGCAACCATGCCTCTTAGTTGAATACACTTTCAGACATGGTGTTAAACTTAAATAGACACTCTGACCCTTACTTGTTGATACTAGAATTTCACCTTTTAAAAGTTCCAGAGGATTCAGTAAATGTTTGATTTGGACACAGTTTCTCCAATATACTTGCCTTTGAAGCTCATTTAAAAATCGATGAGCAACAACTGTGTGGTCTGAAGTAAAAAATATTGCGAAAAGAAGAATGATTTCAAACTCTTCCTGTGAAAAATATACCACTAAGCTAATCTAATTCAGTCAGAATGACAGAGTGAAGTCCACGAGTGCCCTGTCTGTGTTAACAACTTGCTAATAAAAACATAATGGGAGGTCAAACACTATGCTGTACTGCCATAAACCATGAAACCAATTTTAAATTTTGGTGAAAGAAAATGCAGGTGTCATGAAAGTAGTCTTGAATATTGTTACAGGAAGGGAGGGGAATTATTGAAAAGAAGTTAATATGACCTGGCAGGTGATCTAAAGGAGAAACAGCAAAGGGATTGTTCAGAAACTCTGAAAAGAGAGACAGCTTTGCTTGTTTATGTGCTGAGATGAATGAGATTGATGAGGACTTACTGTAGGAGATGTGGATAACTGCTAGGGAGAGGTAAGCAGATCCGAGATTGAGGGTTGTGGGTCGTTGGGTGGCTAAGACAAAGAATTCTGGCTGCGGACCGGAAGCTGAAGATGGAGTTGCAATCCTGGTTTGACATGGCCTGACTGAGGTTTTGAGCATTCTACATCCTATATACTGTAATCAAATAGGTGAGGAGAAGCAGTCAGCCCAGCAGAAATATCAGGATCCATCATTTTTATTATTACTTTAACATCTTTTTTTTCTTTAATCCCCCTTAAAGTTTTCCTATGTTGTATGAAGAAAACACACTTGTGGATGTAAGAGCCAAGTTGACTACTTGGGCTCCCCCCTAAATAAAAAAGATAATTCAGCACATCCTTTAGCTGTTTATCCAAAGATAAACAGCTGTATCTGCTATTGTCTTTTGTTTGGCTACATTTACTAGTTTTGATTCTGGTAATCATAAGAAATATAAAGCATTACATATTTGTAATAAATATTTTATATTTTTTATTATTCATCACTTTTAGCAGGGCTTAACAAAACTTTAGTGGTACTGAGCATTTTTTGTTGCTTTTGGCAGCGATTCAGTGGCTACTGGTTCGTATTATGTCTTTTTTACTATAAAATCCTTTTATCAGCTTTTAAATGCATTCATGGTATCTTATCCCTCTCCCTTACTCAGATCAACAGATCAGATTATCATGATCTTGGCACTGATGACTGCATCATTAGTTCATTTGTTTCACCTGCTTAGCTCCGCCCAAATTTCATGTGTCCTCATCTGATCCACCTGTACCAGCTCCTATTTATGCTGCCTGTTTTCAGCCATCAGTGCCAGATTATTCGAACTGTGTGTGAGAGTAAATCGAGGGTTCCTGTGTGTTTCTGATTACCTGATCCTGACAGGTTTCTGCCTTTGGACTTCCGAGTATTGTTTGCCCCTTTTCTGCTCTGTTTGCCCTATCTGTTTTCGGACTGATTCTGCCTGCTAAACGACCTAGGATCTGTCTCCTGACCCCAGCGTAAATTCTCCTTCGGTACCTCTTTAGCTCTCTGATTTTCAGAAAGCTGCTCCTGCTATGTCTCTGGTTTTGGGTTCTCCCTACAGATGCTTCTGGTCTTCAGCGTCTGCTGGATTCTGCTCATAAGTCTGCTCTGCTTCTCTCCTGAAACTTTAGGGGCAGCTCCCAGTGTATGCTGTGCAGAAACAATCCTTCAGGATTCTTCTCCTTCCTCTGGGCTAAGACTGAACACTTAACCAGGTTAGTGACTTACATGCTTGTAATCGTTGCCAGTCAGTTTCCCCCTCTACAGAGTTTCCAGCAATCCTGCCCCAGCTGCTGATCCAACGAATGTTGAGGAGCAAAAAAAAAAAAGCTTGCTTGTGAATTTACCCTGATCTGTCTGCTTGTGTTCTGGGTCCTACGTTCTTAGCCTTTTGACACATATTTAATAAGATGTGTTTTCAGTGTCATCAAACCTTAACTAAAACAATAAATCACCTCTAAAATTCAGGAAGCCTGACTTAGTTTCTGTTTTTCTAAATTTTCTTTTTCAAAATACGATTCCGTTTATTTATATAGCGCCAATTCACAGCACATGTAATCTCAAGGCACTTTACAGAGACAATACAGTCAGATTGGTTACAATGTTCTCTCAAGGAACACCAGTTGATTGCAGACACTCACTGACCTCCAAGAAATGCTCCTCCTGGATGAGCTTGTGGCGACAATTTTCACTTGCATTTGTCATCGATTCTTCAGCAATCCCTCACACTGAGCTTGCATGTAGCGACAGTGGAAAGGAAAACTCAATTATAGCACAAATAAACCTCCAGCAAAACCAGACTCAGTGTGAGCAGCCATCTGTTGAGGCCGATTGTGTTCAAGGATACAGAAACATTCAAAGAAACAGAAGGTAACTGTTAACTAGCTCCACATGTGGCCCCTGTCCAGAGGAGACACAGCAAGGCAGATGGGCTCCAAGCGAATTCTCTTTTCAGAGGATGAAAGAGAGCACATACAGTTAGTCACAGAAAGAAAAACAGGACATCACTGAAAAACAGGCCAAGCTCCAACATCTATAAAAAGAGAAGTCAATAGCAGCAGCACAGCTGATATTTCAATCCAGAATGGAGTCACAACCGAACAGGAACAGACCAGATGAAACTGCTATGATGAGAAAAGCGTTGAGAGCATATAGTTATGAGTGGAACTTAACAATTACTGCAGAACGGCAAAATAGAGATAGAATAGGGAAAAGTGGTCCCTATGTCATCTAGCAGGTTAAACGCTTAGCAGCATAGATATAGAAAATAGCTCAGGATTACTGACTATTTTGTATGAGGTATAAGAAAGGAGCCACACTAGGCCAAGGTAGAGCCAAGGAGAAAGATAATTTTTTCCTACACATTTTCTTCTCAATTCAGTTCACTTCAATTCACTGAAGGAGCTCTCCAGTTCTGCAACAGCAACTTCATGCATGGGATGGGAGACGTTATCCATTATCTAACAGAGATGTTAATTTAGTTGGGATCCTTTCGTTTCCCAGCTCCTGCACTCAGTCCAGAAGGCTTCCAATCACAGAGCTTTTACAACCTTCCTGATGAGCTTATCCAGCCCGTTTATCTTAGCTACAAACAAGCCAATGCTCCAACAGAGAGCTCCATAGAAGATTCATAGAAGGTCTTTAGCAGCGCCCCCTGCACTCCAAAAGACCTCTGTCTCCTGAGCAGGAAGAGTCTGCTGTGACTTTTCTTATACAGAGCCTCAGAGTTGTTAGTTCACTCCAGTTGTGTATTCAGGTGAATACCCATGTACTTATGAGACCACTATGTCAATGCCCGTTCCCTAGATGTTCAGCAGTGTCAGTGGGGTGGATCTGCTTTTGCAAAAGTCCACAACCAGCTCCTTTGTTTTCCCTGCATTAATCAGAAGGTGGTTCTGAAGGTACCAAACCACGAAGTCCTGGGTCGACTGTCTGTACTCTGAGTCGTCCACATCTGTGATGAGGCCAACAATGGCAGAATCGTCAGAGAACTTCTGGAGGTGGCAGCATGTGTGGTTGCTCGAGAAGTCTGTAGCTAACATGGTGAAGAGGAACGGTGCCAGCACTGTTCCCTGTGGGACCCCAGTACTATGACTGAATAAGTGTAGTATTTAATAATTGTTGTACCTAAAATAAAACACAATGCTGCCAAGTAGGTAATATAAAGCTTACCTGAAGTATGCTATTGATCTGTTCTCCCTATACTCAAAACATTAACTCGCAATGGGGGCGTGTGCCTGAGGAAGATGGTTTTCTGTTGTGTTTGTCATTTGTACCAGGAAGTTAGAATAACGATTAGACCATTGTTATGGTTGAGACAGTGGCCATAGTGGCTGTGTACAAACAATGGACAATACGAGCATTCACGAGCCGGAAACTGGAATGCTGTCACCTCTGCGATTACCGCACTTTAGACTTCCAGCTCCAAGTTCTGAAGCAATTTGAATGCACTATTATACCCGACACAGACATGTACCAAACACCGTTCTAACCAATAGGAACATTTAACTGCAGTAATCACAATTCAACCAAAAGAGGGCAGCACTAAGATGTTTAAGGATTAACAAGTTTACAAGAAAATTTTAAACATTTCCACAGTAAAATAAAGATAATAGTTTAATGTTTTTTTTTTTTTTTATATAGCTAAGCGACACAAAAAAGTTGCTCTGGGGTTTAGTTATTCCTACAATTAAACAAAAAAGTTAATTGAGATGAGAATATATCTAACAGAAGCCTCTAGAGTTTGTGAACTAATGTAGAACCCCCCCTCCCCCAGATATTTTATCATCACATTTGTCATTAGCATGGTCTCATACAAGTTATGCCATCTAATAGCTGGAGGCAACTAGTAGGTTTTTAGTCACAGCACGCCTGGGCTGGGGTTGAAGCCATGGCTTGAAGAGACAACCCCCTCTCAACTCCCAGTTTTTAGAGATAGTACCTGATAAACCCTTACCAAGGATACCTGATAAACCCTTACCAAGGATACCGGTCATCAGTAAGTGGAATTGCCCACCCCTGCTATAAGTGGAGTAAGTGGAGTTGTAGAACTTTCTTGTGCATGCAGTGATTAAATAATAATAATATTAAGTCATGATTCGTAAGAAGAAAATAAATCACTTGGAAGCGAATTTAAATGCAGCCTTAAAAAAAAAACTGAGTTTTAAAGTAAAACGAGTGCTTGTAAACAATGTCTGAAGGGTGATTTCTTTTATTTTTCCTTTAGGAAACGTAGGAAGGAAGTTTAGCAGGGTGCAATAGGAGAAGTTTTTGCAGTTTTCATTTTCTGAGGAGGCCTTCATTTCTGCAGAATTATTTAGTGCAGTTGGCAGCATCCTTCTATCACTGAGCTGATAAAGTAACCGGTGAAGCATGGCCGTTCTCAGCTGCAATGCAATAATAAAACACTGACTCAAACAGCTTATTGTCTTGGCTAAAACTAATAAAAAAAGAGGAAATAAAAAAAAAGTGTGTGGTGGGTTGATGTGGAAGCTGAGGGCTGCACCGTCTCATCCTGTGTCTCCACTCTGTGAAAACAAGCTCTCACCTTGCACTCTTGTAGGTGTGGAGGAGTTAAGGAGTCAGTTTGTCTTCATCTCTTCCGCAAGTGTAATACCCTCTGATGAGTAATGACATCTGCTAATTGGCAAAGTACATCCCCATAGTGTGTCCATTTTCTTTCAGCCTAGTGCACCTGTTTTGCCATTTAACTGCTTTTATCGGCCCTTTCCATGTTTTCTTCCTCCTCCTCCTCCTCCTCCACCTCCTCCTCCTCCAGCTCATTGCTCTCTCCCTCTCTCGTTAACTGCCTCTCCTTCAGTCTGTCTCCTGCCCCCCCCTGCTGGGTGGCACAGTAGGTGGATGATTAGGTAGGATGCTGGAGTGTGTAAGTGTGACAGCTTTCAGACACCCACCTCCGAGCTGAGTCATGGACGGCAGCGGAGAGCATGTGATCCCATCACCAGGGTGACTCGGATAAGATCTGCGTCTCCGTGTTTGTCGCATCGTTTAGTAATGTTTGTTCTTTCTGTAAATATCCACATCTTGGAAGAACTTAAAAAAACCTTTTTTTTTTTTTTTTATTTCTCCAAGGAAATATTTCATGGAAGCTGTTGCCTATGTTAAACTGTTTTTACTCAAATTTAATTAGTTCTTTGTTTTATTTATTCAATGCCTGCTCTAATATTATACAAGTTGTAAAATGTTTAAGCATAAATGTGTATATGTTACTAATCTAAAGCTTAATTTCAAAATACGCCTTAAATCAAGACCCTCAACCTTGCAGTTTTAAAAACAATCCTACGTGTCATTGTTCCTTTACAAACTTCTGAATAGTTCTAGTTAAATGCTTCAAGGTATGTGTATGCGCTCCAAATGCAAAATACATTTAACAAGAGGTTGAAAAGAAATAAGCTCCTAATCTGTAAATTTAGGCAGCCATGCCTATAGCATTTTTTATGGTGTAGAAAGGGACCTTGGAAGAGTATTCCCTTGGAATTCTTTTACATTATTTAACTTTAGAACCTAAACACAAATTAATAGATTCTGTTTGAATCTTAAGAAATAAAGAACATAAAAATGCAAAAAGGTTTTTTTTTGTCAATCCTTCTTGCATTTTGAAATAAAATCCAATTTAAGTGATGAACTTCATAAGTCCTTTTTTATTTTTTTATTTTACCTTTATCGAAATATAAATCAGAATGACCACTTAAACTAAGCACCCATCAAGAAGATCCTTAGTTATGGAAGCAACCAGGAGTCCTGCAAAGATCTTGAGCTCAGGTGGGAGAATGTATTGCCAAGACAACCATTACTTGTACTCTGCACTAATCTGGCTTTTAAAAAATAGGTTTATAGATGAAGGAGTTACATGTGCAGTTTGTACCATCTGCTCTGAGATACATTTTCTTTCATTTGCAGTAAACAGATAGACGGGAAGTCAGTTAAACTAACTACTAGGGCACATTTAAAAGACCAAGGAAAGTACTTACAACCAAAGGAAAAAATGCATTATCAAGGGTAAAATAAAATGTAGCAAAAAAAAAAAAAAAAGATAAATGAGTTCTGACAGAGAAAACCAAAATTTGGAGTGGAGGTTCTGTTATAAGAAATCAATCACCTGAAGCGGTTAAAGAATCCTTCAGATGCTACTTAGGTGGAGAAGAATAAAAGCATACTAAAATGGATTATTGGTATGAGAGGAATGAAGGATAAGAGATGCAAGATGAGTTGTTATAGAAGAGAGAGGGTTGGGATGACAGTTAAGGGAATGAGGGGTGAAGGAGATAGGAAAGATGTATGGAACAGGTTAGGAAGATACAAAAAAATGAGGAATGAAGGATTAGGCATAAGAAATGAAGAAGGTAAAGATAAAGGATATAAAGGGTGAAGAATAAGGGATGAAGGATGTGGAATAACAAAGAATTAAGTGATAAATGATCAAATAAGGGTTTAGGGAAGATCAGAGATAAAAGATTTTAAGTAAGGTGATTTGAATGTTTAGGAAAGAGGGGTGACAAATAATGGATTATGGATGAATGTTTAAGGCAAGGGGTCACCAACGTGGTGCCCTAGGACAAAATCACCAGTGGGTTACAGTAAGTTTTAAATTTTATGTTATTCTGTGCTCTTCTTTTTTAAATACATATAGAACATTTAATCATATGAATCATACATAGCATTTAAGCATTAATAGAGATTCAAAATGATGATACAAATTGTAAATTAAAAGAAACAATGAAAATATTTTGGTTATGTATAAAGTTTTATTGAATGCTGTCTCCTCTAGTTCATTGATAGCCCCTCTAATGACTCAGTAGCCCCCAGCCTTAAAAAGGTTGGTGACCCCTGGTCTAAGGAATGAGGATAGAGTATTGTTGATGAAGGACATGGAGGGTAGGAATAAATATCTTGGGGTAAAGGTGGGGGATTGCAGAGTTAAGGATGACTTCAGGAAGATAATAGATATGGTTAAAGCAGTTTTGCCTCTTAGTCACAAAGAGCTGACTAGATTAGAAAAAGTCTGCTGGATCAGTTTTGGTCAATGCTTTGCCCGGCTCCCAGACGTAAGTTATATATTAACTCCGGTTTATGATTCCTTTTTGTAATCTCCCTTGTTCAAACTTGGAATCTTGTACCTTTATGAAATTGTTTAGTGTTTTATGAATGTCTTTCTGTGTCAAATAAACACAGGGGATTTTACTTTTGTGTGTAAGAGAAATAAATACAGTAGCATGAAAGAGAAAGAAGAAAGAACAACAGTTACATTTTTGATTTGACTGAAGATCAGAATCAGTTTTAATAGGAAGTCCCAATATGACTAAGAGTCTCTGTGGCATCAGTAGAAAATGATCTGATGCCTGTAAAGTTATTCCTTCTTGGTTTTTCTGCACCAAACCATGGAGCTGAGACAGGTAACTGGAGAACAGCATATCTGGTTAGATGAGGAGTCAGTTAGCGGAGTAGTAATTTCACTGGGCTTGTGTCCCAATAGAGGTAAACATGCGCACAAGTGTGTCAGTGGTAGCAGAACCTGAACGCCAGCTGTTGGTTTAACCAGGAATGCTGCCAATGGGATAGATGACGGCCATCAGCTCTTTCAGGATAAACGTGAGCTGTAGGTCAACAGACTGAAGATGGTTTTGATGACCAGAAGCTGATCTTTATCACTGCTCTTTGAAGAATTTTGTAGGGCTTTTATTGTGTTGATAGCTAAATTAAGGTTAATGCATGATGCAGAAGAGTTTCCCCACAAAGACAGCCATGATAGTGTGTTAGAGAGAGGGTGTGTTGATGCCACCTAGAAACAGTGCCAGCAGTGAACAGCCACTAACAGATCTTGTTTCAGTTCAGTAGTCCCAGTATGGGCAATTTCTTCGTACCCTAAGCAGCACTGTGCACATGTGGTGTGTAGGTGACAGTGTTTTATTTGTCAGATGCCGTTAATTTCTTTTGGACAATAACGGCTCAGGATGAATGGGCCGTTGATTTCCAAACGACATTATTTTTTAAAAACCATATAGAGGATGATCTTTTATTTCCAGCAGGATCATCTAAATAAGTGGTCCTCCTAATTGTCAATCATTCTGGTGATTTTGTCATGTTGGGTTCAAGGCATCTAACCAACATACAGAAAACACTCAGGAGGCAGAGAAAAAGTTCAAAGGTTTATTTATAAAAATTTACAATGAAATGTGAACTGGTCCTTGGTTTGACAGACTGGTCACGAGGGGATCACCACTGAGGAGGAAAGAGAGGATAATGTTTGAACCAGGTTAACTGCAGGTTTTCTGATGTAGGAGTATATACCTGCTCAAGGGTTGAACAGAGCTGCAGAGGGGGGGAACCTTGAGGGTCCAGAGGCCAGTCGGCAGGCAGAGGGCTGAGGGCAGAGGCAGAGGCTTAACTGAGTGCAGGCAGGCAGATTCCAAACAGAGAAACTCTCCAGGACGTCACTGGGTGCAGGCAGGCAGATTTCAGAGATCACTCTCCAGGATTTCAGATCTTCAGGCTGGACTCTATCTGTGAGGCAGAGAGAAACAGGGTCAGGCAGGTCCAAAAAGTCAGAGATTCAGATCAGGTTATTTGGCTCAAGTCTAGCTCTACCATTACTGGCAAACACTCTGGCAGGGAAGTGTTAGCCTCCTCCTCCTTAAATGGAGCCTCCTGATGAGCAGATTCAAGACAGGTGTTGCAGTCAGCTCATGCCCCCAGGAGATCTCGTGCGCCCTCTGGTGGAGAAAGTGGACAAAGCCTCCAGATCCAGATATGTTTACGTAAGGCCTGCTAGCTATCTTTTTCTGCACATGCGCACTTTCAGCCGTATATTTTTGGTGAGCTATGGTTTTTAAGACCGTCATTGAAGCTCACCTTTCTCACTGTGGTTCTATTAAACTGGCCGAGAGTCTTAAGAGAAAAAATGTCTATGAAGTGTAGGAGAAGAAAAAAAAGGCCTCAGAAGAGGCACATATGTCCCAGAATGCTTTTCGTCAAGAGCTCTCCTCGCAAAGTGGCAACTAATAACAAAGATGGTAAAGGCAACGCTCTGTGGAGGAGGAATTTTGTGACCCCCGGAGCAAAAAGCAGTGATTGTTTGTCCAACAGTCAGTTAAGTGAGTTTAACTGACTGTCTAACTATAAAGTCCACTATTTAGTCCCAGCTGTATGTAGACACAGTAAGCTTGTATGAGCTATGAGAACCATTCATTTTAAACAGAGCATGCACAAGGAGAAATGGGCTTGTGCACGCTCTTGCACGGGCATTTTTTTTTTTATGTGGGTAGGGTGGGTCTGTTAAGAAAAAACCTCCACTATATCTTTAAGAGATATTCACCTGATTGTGACTTTTCTTTATGTTCTTGGTTGGATTTTACTGATCAACTTCATTAAATTCCTAAAACTACACAAAAACTAGAAAATCCCTTTCCTGCTAGTATGTTTTTATGGTCTACGTTCACGATCAGAGGTTTAAAAATGCACTCAGAAACATCTGAGGAAGTTTTTTAATCTAATTTCTGCTGCTGCAATTTCACTGAGACTAAAGGAAAAAAAAAACATGTCTTAAAGTTCTCAGCGGATAACACAAGGACAGCGTCATTGTTTGCGCTCCTTTGACGACATTCAATTTTGCTTACTTTACGAGAAACCAAGAGTAAGCTCCATTTCTTCAGAAGTCCTTTCATCAGAGCAAGAAACATATAATGAAATAAAATAACTCCCGCTCTTATCTTGCCACAGAATGTCTTGAAAACAATAAATGAGTCAATTTTGCTCCATTCAGCTAAGAGATTTCTTTGAATAGATCAAAGACAGACATGGCCTCGACTTGACAGCCTTCTTATTACTTAGTCGCATAAAGATGTGTGCTTAAGCCATGAAGGAAGGCGCAGCGACTGTCTGCAGGCAGCACCCTCTTTAGTACATTTTTTATTTTTTTTATTGAACTTTATATATCTCACATTGGAGGAATTTACCTCTGCTTTTAGCCCATCCCATTGGGGAGCAGTGGGCTGCCATTGTGCGGCGCCCGGAGAGCAGTGAGGGGTTAAGGGTCCTGCTGACGGACCCAGAGTGAAGGCTGTGGAGATCGAATCGGTTATTTGCAACCTTCTCAAAGCACAAGCGCACTGCTCTAACCACTAGGCCACCCACTAATAATGAAGCTGTTTAGTTTTTTGGGTGTTTTTTCCCCCCTTTGATTTCATCCAACTGTTTTAGTTTTGCATTTTAGGATAAACTAATAGACAGTGGTGTAATCACCATGGTCTTAATGTGTTATATGACTCTGCTTATCTTATCTATGCTGTCATCCCTCTGCTTTCAACCTGTCAGTAAACTGCAGACAGCCTGAATGAAGGCAAGACGCTGACACTTATAAATTCAATCACTGCCTACTCCATTCCTTCGCCGAGGCACTCTGATGAATGTCTACACAAACAGTGGGCTCAGCAGCGCTGCCATCCACCTCCCACCCCGAACCACACGTCAATCAAAGTCCCTTCTGCCCCCACCATAAATCCAACACCTCTTCTCTCGACTCCTTCAGTTCTTCCTCTCATCTAAAGCTTCTCATGCAACTTTGAGTGGCTCTGATTGCTCCTTCCGCTGAGGAAATCAAGGAAACCTCTCGGAAGAGTAAATGAGCCTCAAGTGGGATTGTTAAAAGGTCAAGTCAGCGTTTACACGCAGCATTAACACTGCTTTTAGTTATCAATGGGGTGCTTTAGAGAGTTTTGACTCAGACAGCAAGTTAAGCTCCTTTCAGTTGTGCTGCATGTGTTGGATTTTTCTTATCTTTCTTATCCTACATGGTTGACAATGAGAACAGCTCAGTTATAAAATTTATCAAGAGTCAATACCAAATTATGAAAGAATGTATATCAAATGTACATTTATGAATGTGTGTTGTTTAAATTCATGAGCCCTTCAGGCTCAAAGGCAAGCAAGACATCTTTGTAATTTGCCAAGATGTTTTTGTTTCAGGCCTGCTCTACCTGGGATGCTTTATATTTAATCTGGACTTTAAATTGAAACACAGCTGAGTGGTAATAGCTAAAATCATTTCATAAACAGCTTGCTGATTTAAATGACTATAAAAATCCCTTCTAACTGTTTTTATCGAGTCAACCAATGTTTCTTTATTTGAATAATGTGGATTTTTTTATTGTATTTTGAAGTTCAATTCTTACCATTTCAGAACAAAAACAAGCTCGGTTGTGCAATTTATCAGAATTTCCATATTTGTAAAAGATTCAACCTCTCAGATCCAGCCTCACTACATTGGATCCTCACATCTAACACGGGTGTTATTGCACAATATTCCAAAGATAACAGAGAGGGCTAAAGAGAAGAAGATAACTACTAATCCCAATTGTTGATTATAAGATTGTCATTACACAATTTTCTTATGCATTATAAGTAAACCAACTATCCCTCCATTTTATCCCATTGAGTCCCTTTCAGTGTGGCGATGGAGCCGGTGCCTATCTGCGGCAGTCTATGGGTAAAAGGAGGGGTGCACCGCACCCTGGACAGGTCGCCAGTCTGTCGCAAGGCAACACAGAGACACAAAACCATGCACACACACTCACACCTAAGGGCAATTTAGAGGGGCCAATTAACCAAACAGTCATGTTTTTGGACTGCTGGAGGAAGCCGCAGTAAAACCAGCCATGCACGGGGAGAACATGCAGACTCCATGCAGAAAGACCCGGGTCAGGATTCAAACCCTGAACCTTCTTGCTGCAAAGCAACAGTGCTACCCACTGTGCAGCCCATAGGTAAAACTCTTTGTTAAATAAAAACAGTGAATCCGCAGCAAGTAAATTATTATGCCTTTGGAGCAAAGGAGATAGTGAGTTTTTGGTTATCAACAAAGACATTTATCTTTCATATGCAAAACCATTTACATAAATATCTGCACTGAATTTAAAGTGAATCAGCATAAACGTTTGAGGTTGAAAATCTTTACATTTTTTGCAAACTTAAATAGACATATTTATTAGGTGAAAATTATTTGTAAACCTGGTTTAGATAAATTGCTTTTTTGTTATATTTAGTGAAAAACAAACATTTATATATTTGTTTTATATCCAAAAAAAAAAAAAGAAAGAAAGTATGATGTTTAATTGTTGTAGGTTCTTGACCAATATTCAGACATGCTTTTTTAGGATGACGGCCATCAGCCAAAAACTGATTTGCAGAGTCCTTTTTTCAATCACAGCTTGATTCTTCATTTAGCAAGTCAGTTAACAACCCTCAAAAGCCTCTGTTTAGTCTGTAAGCATGCAAACACTTGTTAGCTTGCAATAATCAGCTCATAACCGAGACAGATGAGCTGCAGCTCTCTGTCATAAAACAAAGAACTAATGGACAAATGTGTGCACAGATCATGAAAAGTAAGAGGTTTTCTGGTTCGTCCTCATGAATTAAACGAAATAATTAGAGCAATTATCACATTAGAACAAAAAATTATCTCACTCTTTTCAGTGGGCGTTCTAAAACAATAGTACAATTGTTTCATTTTGGTTTGCTCTAGTCGACTCAAGCTGAAGCATATGTTGAACAAACAGACACTGTAGCTGTATGTTTGTGGGTTTTTTACCTGGTGTTAAAATATGAATTTATATGAGGCTGAATTGATCTCACTTATTCATTAAATCAACATTTATCAGCATGCTGCATTAATCATTCTTTGAAGACTTTCTAATGTGTCTGTAAAGTAATTCCAACTAATGGAGAAAGAAATTAAAGGTGATTTTTGTGACTGTCTGCATACAGTTTCTTTTAAAGTCACATCTGAAGGTTTCTAGATGTTGTGCCTCTGAGGTTACAAGCAAGAATGCTGAATTTCTCCTAAGAATTTGTCTGAGTGTCGACATAAATCAGGCTGTCCAGTTAGAAAGCATAACGATGTTTTATTAAAGTTCCACGGTTTAGATGTATATATATAAATTATATATATGAACTGCTTAAGTACGGTAGATGTTCATTTTGTCTCCCCAGTGCCACAGCTATAAGCAGAGTTCTTATTTTTGGGGCTTTTGATCAGAAATCCATGACTTCCTGTTTCTGTTTGGTTTATATTTGAATTGGCATAGAGGCCAAATCTCTGTGCCAGTCACGAGCACAGAACTTGCAATTCAAGTTAGGATGTGTGGTTATCTCTATGAGTCAGCAGAAAACGACAACAAGAAAATAGATACAGGCCCAAACCTGCCCCACATCTAATGTCAGTGCAATTAGATTATAAAATTAAGTCTGACCTGACTGTCTGCCTTTTCTGCCTGACCCTGATCTGTCTCCCTAACCTGGAACTGTTTCTTGACCTTAGTAGTTGATTTCTTGGCTGTAGTGGATTTCCATCTGGTCCCTCATTGGACTTCTGATCACCTGGCTCCGACCCTGGACTTCGCTCCCAACTACAGATTCTGGATTGTCCTCCTGTTCCTCCGGTCTGCTTTTGTCTTCACAGGTCAGACCATCTGCCTGTCCACTGATCATCGTAACTCGGCTGGAGTTATTACCCGGCTATAATGGTTGTCTGGTTTGAATCATGGATCCATCTGTTCTGATCAATGCATACTTAGATTTTCCCCTTGGTTTAGAGTATCTGTATGATTTTAACTAATCTGTTAATTAGTCTCCCTCCCTCAGTCTCCCTTCTGACCTTCTGCTTCAGCTGCTCCTCTCACTGGCATCTTCTGTCTTTTCTAACTTCTCTTAGATTTAACCTTACTATTCCTGCTGGACCATTCCCATTATTTCTCCCCATTCCCTGCTCTGATCCAACCCATATTTGTTGCTTTGTTAGGTCTTTTCATTTTTTATTGATTAATCAAATAATCATAATGATCTTTTTCAGAGTCCTTTCTGCTCATTGGTCCTTCACCTAAGATTCCATAGTAACTACTTTTGAGCTAAATGTTTGGCATTTGTTTTAGAAAACCTTTTGGAAGGTGCAGATAATTGCTCTAACCATTCAGCCTCTGTATGCTGTAATGCAAAGGTTAACACTAGAGTGTATTTATTTGTTCAAAAATGCCCAGTCGAAGTCAAGACTTGAATTTAACTGAAAATCTGTGGTCACATATAAAGAGATATTTTCATCAACACCCTCCACTCGCTCTGACTCCGACCTTTTTTTGCAAGTAAGAAAGGGCAAAATGGTGTTTAGATTTCCAAAGCCAGTCAGGACATGCTGATGATAAAATACTCACTAAAATAAATGGATAAAATAAATAAAACAATTCTAGAGGGGAGGAATAATTTGAAAGGCTGCACCTGAGTTCATACATGTTTTGACTGTCCACAGGAGAATGGCTCTCAATAAGAGCATAGACATTTCTTGGTCCAGTGGAGTTATTGAATAGTGCTACGCATGAGTACTTGATACACCTGGTTCTCCGAGATAACTGATATGCCCCATTCACTACCAATTAGCCACGAAGAAAGACGAGTCGATAACATAGGGCTAATAATACCAAACAATATGGGCTATGCATAAGATGAACACAACGGATATGCATTTGAAACCAGATCCTTATTTATAAAAAGTCACTTTTTATTTCTTACTGTGAGATTAAATGTAATCAAGCTTCTTAAGCGATTGGTCAGTTCAGGTCAATAAATGATTTAAGATTAATACATTTCAGATTGAGAGATTATTATTCTGCAGTATACTGTAAATATCTCCAACATCTTTATAAGGAAAACTGTCAGGGTTCCCGTTTGGGTGTGTGTGTGAGTGTAACTTAATGCATCTTTTCCAGAGAGGATCTTGGTGGAGAACCTGGTTAGCCTACACAGGTAGAGCTCATCAGTCTCATCAGAGCACTAGGATTAAAAGAGCAGAAGAACCTTCACTCAGTGCTGGATGATTAACGTTTACCAGTAGCCCCTCTGGCCTTCTCTTGTTGTTACTTGTCACTAGCTGTTGACTATACTGTGCATTTACCAGAAGATGTTTAGTCTTTGTGTCTGCTGCCTTTAGGTTTTCTCATTGGATTTCCAAGAAGAATCAGTTCCACTGGATTGACCTGCAAGTTAGCTGCCTGACTGTTCCGCCGTTCATCATTTCCCATCCGTCCCCATCAGACCTCTGGTTCTCTATGACCACCCACTTTGCACTAATCTGAGGATTCATCATCAAACTTTCCCCACACAGGACCCTGGCCATCTTTCCTCCTCACCCCACTCTGAATCATTCTAAAGTAAGCTCTCTTTTATTTCCTCCCTGATCAATCGTTTATGGCCGCCATTAACTCCACTCTCATTCCAGACGGCACCGATCTCGGAACCCTTTCCATTCTCCTGAAGGATCACGATCTGTCACTTGCTTATTTCTTTGAAAATAAACCCAATTCCTTATTTGAACTGTTTTGATTCTGCATGGGGTCAGAAGGTTAAATCCAAACTTTTATAAAGCAAGTTCGGATTCATCAATGGTCTCTCCCCATTTTGATTGAAGCTGTTAAGAAGGAAAGAGTTTTTAAAAAACATGTCCATCTAAAATCTTGACTAGATTTATAACTAATTTGCTGCCCTTTTAATTAAAAACTGCTTCTTTGCCCCTTTTCTCCCCCTTTAGGTTAATCTGCAGCTCTCAGGTATTGCGCGCACAGTTCAGATCCCAGCAGAGGGCCGTCCACAGCTAATCAGCTGAAGGCTGGCATGATGTAAAACTGTATCCGTCACAGCGGCATACTCAGGTCAGAAAAGAAAGGGAAAAAATGAATCAGTGCCACTGTATAACAGCAGCTCCCACACTGTGAATGAGCCCACTGCAAGGCGCCTCCACAAAAGGGACCTACGATGTACCATCACAAAACAATCCCTCTCACAAACACTCACGCCCGTTCGTGGAGAAATCCGACAAAGCAAAAAGGATGATGGTGATTATGACACATAGCTAAGCCACCCACAGCGGTGCCTGTGTGAGGGCAGAGCACATCAAACTGAGCAAGTGTAACACATGCTCTGTGTCAGTCCTCCTCCCCTGCACTGGCATGTAATGCATGACACATATCTGAGCCACCTACAGGCCTGCTGTCTCCATGCCCGGCTGATGATGGAGGGGGGGGCTGAGGGTAGTGGCCAAGGAGACGGATATTACACGATTGTCCTCTGAATGAAAGACTGTTTACAAGCTCAGTCGGAGAACTTCTCCTATTGGCTCATATGTTTGTCTTTTAGCTTAAAAATATCACCAAGTGTCATTTAGAGTGGAGATGCCGATTCACTGTTAATAGTCATCTGTTGCTGCTTCTCATCCAGCAGCTCAACATGTGAAAACATGTTACTAACGGACCTCTGGGTGTTCTGTGACTGCAACTGTCGTAAGCACAGAGCTATTCTTTGAATGTGATGAGCGTCTGTGTGTATTATTGGATGTGACGAGATGAGTCCAGGGGGGTTGATGGCATGGAAGCGGCTTGCTTCCAGGTGATCCAATCTGAGTGACCCTGAATTGGCCCACTGTGAGGATGACAAATTAATAGAGGAACTGTTACTTGATCTGACCCAGACCTCCTCCCCAATACAGTATGTACATAATTCACCAGCGTAAGCTCTGGAGTGCTACAAGAGTCTGGCTCTGCAGTTGTTTTGACATACATTGATTAATGAGAGGAGCCTTGAGGAAACTATTTGATTGAGATTAAAGGTGATGTACAAGTAATTTGATTATTACCATCTCTGAAAAGATGAGTAAAAAGCCCTAATTAAATAGATTTTGCACCCGAGCAGCATGACCTCCTGCTGAACAATAAATATGAGTTTATTTGTTTTTAATGTGTGATAAAAACACACACACACATTGAGAAAAATATGTTTTCTTCAAAATTAAGATTTAGTCCATAATTTTAAAATCCCCATAGGGCAATAGGGCCTTTTACAAGGTTAAAGCACACAGAGAAGTGCATCACTGACTTTTTTTCCCCTAATAATATATTCATATAGTTTATTTGTCTGTTCCTTGCTAGATTGTACTTGGACTGGGTGGATGTAAACATATGGCCTTTTACTGTACATGAATTAATAAGTTTTTACTGACATGTTGTTCTGACCTGCTCCTTTCAATTCAGTGACATTGAAATCTTACGTTATTTCGACAAATAAATAGGAAATTCTGCTGTTTTCTAGAGCTTTTGGAAGGAAAATGCACAGGTATCACAGAGTCTTCACTGTGCTTAAAATTTTACATGAGCTTATTTTCCTCATCTTTATCTTTTGTTTCACATCAAACTGGTAATAGCTTTTTGTTGTCAGAAGATTCAGTTGTTTTCATGGTTTCAATCCCAGCACAGTTAAGGAACCATACACACATTTTTATGGTGGGCTGTGCATCACTCACAAAGAACCTGTCGATAAATCTAATGGCTATAAGGTGTACCCTGCCTTTCGCCCATAAGCCGCCGGAGATAGGGACTGGCCCCACCACGAGAGAAGTGGGTGAAGATGGATGGATGGCATTTGGATAGGATCTAAGAGACAGGAAAATAGAGCTTTGTGCTCTGCTTGGCTCCAGTTTCTTAGATTCTCCACCAGAAGGTCCTATTGCTGGATGCTGGTCTAAGCCTATCATCCCTGCTGCACCTGAATGCTCAAAGGCTTGGCTTGACTTGCCACCTGTGGTGGTTGACCAGCAGAGGTCATTTGAAATCCAGACTGCTCCCTGAGTAGTCTGATGTAGACGGACGTGTTGAGATCACGTGTGACTCAGCAGTCTGTAGTGGACACACCCCCAGGTAGCAGTGCTACAGACCTGGGGCCTGATTTATCAAGCTTGCATATGCAAAAAATAAAATCAGACACTTGCATAGGTCACTTTCCACACAAAGGTTGTGATCTATCAAAAACTCACTTGCCATTAACTTCCCACTTGTTCGTACATTTTGGATGAGAGTGGCAAACGATAAAACAGACTATTAGTTAGAGAACTAAAGCCAGATTAAGTTCTCTGAGATGTTCAGATTTGTGTAAAACAATTAGTTATAGATTGACATCATAATATTGCAGTGTAATTTGTGCTTGCACTAGTGAATCATGACTATACTTGAGGACCTCAAACAAGTCAAACAAGAGGCCTATGAGCAGTTTAAATGCTTAATCAAAGCAAAGTTTACTTTTTCTAATCACCGATTTCCTCTCCCTGATGATTAACAGAGTGGTACCATTGTTCAACACAAAAATTTATCAAGTTTTAAGGCTTTCACACTCTTTTACACGTTTTTTACATTTAAATGTGCATAATGGTGCATCATGGATTCTACTCTGGTGGAGTTAGATAAAAATGGTCACATCTTCAGGGATCACCAATATTTCTTGACCATGAGCTAATATTTTGGCACCTTTTCATGAGCATTTTCCCTCCCTTTCCTCTGATCGTGCAAAATTTATTTAGAAGATTTACAGGAACCAAAAAAGGGTGACAATAAGCTTTATGCATTTATAGCCTTCCAGGATAAAATTCAAAACTGCATCATGACAATATTTTTTATTTAGCTAAAAAAAAATTATAATTATGGCTGAAATCTTGTTGTCATTATGGACTTAGATCTGAACCTTCAAAGGCACTAAAGACACTTACTGTGGCAGCCTCTTATCACCTGAAGAACATTTCCAAGATTAAAGGATTAATGTCCAAGCAGAGTCTAGAGGAAATCATTCGTGCATTTATCTTTAGTAGAAATGAGTACTGCAACAGTGTTTTCATAGGTTTGCCTAAAAAGTCCATTAGTAGCTGCAGCTGATTCAAAATGCTGCTTCCCGTGTTCTCACTAGAACACATCAGCCTGGTTCTCAAGTCCTTACACTGGCTCTTTGTAGCTCAAAGAATAGACTTTAAATCCTTCTGTTTGTCTATAAATCAATGAATGGATCAGCACATGAGAGATTTGTTGTCAGTTTATCAACCTCCCAGACCACTCATGTCTTCCAGTTCAAGCCTACTCTGCATACCCACAACTAGAACCAACATGGAGAAGTAGCATTCAGTTCCTATGCTTCTCTTATCTGGAACAAACTCCCAAAAGACTTTAAAAGAGTTCTTTTAAGTCAAAGTTGAAAACCCACATGTACAACTGCCTTTCACTGAAGTTAAACTGTTAACTGAGGTATCATTAGTGTGTGGTCCAACTGTTTTATTTGTTTTACTACATGCTGTTATGATCATTTTATCTTTACTTTCTTTTATGCTGCTATCATTTTACCTCTGTCCTATTGTTGAATTCATGTAAGGCACTTTGAATTATCTTGCTACCGAATTGTGCTATATAAATAAACTTGCCTTGTCTTCAATGAAATATTGAGATAGGACACAAGTTAAAAAGGACAGACAACAATAAAGGGTAAAATGAGAACAGACAGAAAAATACAATGCTACCAAATAGGATACATATATTTGTTAAAAACAGGTAGTGAAAAATGGCTTCAAATTGGTAAAAAGAAAATGTTTTCCTTTTTTTTGAAGGCAGAAAACCATCTCTCTGACATAAGGGTTAGGGTTATTTCATGCTTGAATTATTTAAAGGCCACTGCTATTGGTTTGTCAAGCTAAATAATAATAATGTAATAATGGTTTTAAAGAGAAAATGTAATGAGTCAGACTAAAAAGATCCACGGCCTTGCTTATCATTATTGAAATGTAATATTTATCTCAGTTTTTTCTCCTTTTCTCATATTGCCTGTGAAAGAAAGATCTAAAGAGAAACTACTTCTTGACAATTAGCCCTTTGATTCATGCAAATGAAACCTAACTGACTTGAACTGGAGCATAAAGAGGAAGAGGGCGCAGTTTGTGTGCATGCAGCTGAGTCGTTCCAGGTGATTGTGCTGAGCGGGAACAGATGATAGTGAGGCAGATGTGGTGCGAGGAGAAGATAAGGCAGAGGAACAGAGGAGACGTGTGGAGACAGAGAGATTGCACTTTGCTCTCTGAGGGGAAGAGGAAGCTCTGCGTTGTGCCAATAGGAAGAGTTTGTTCCTCTGCGAGATACAGGAGACAGTGTCAACACACATGCTGAGCTCAATATAGCTGCTGTCACCCGGCCAGGCATACCTCTGTCTCCTCTCCAGCCTGACACCTGCACCTTCCTCAACACCTCTCCTTCCTTGCTTGCGTACCTCCTGTCTCCCCTCTCATATATACCTCTCCTCCCCACGGCCCGTGTCCATCAATGTCACATCCCAGGAGCTAAATTAACTGATCCCTCCTTTCCCAAGCTCTCTCTCCATCTTACTCCTCTACCTCATTGTACTGTATATATACCACAGACTTGACAGCGTGCCAGACGTTGGTTCAATTTAACACACTTTCTGTGTGCCTCCCACCCGCTCCCACATTACCCTCTCTTTCCGACTCCCACCACCCCGGCTTTCATATGGGCACCAGCTACTTTTTTTTTTCCATACTTTACCCTCTGTAAAAAAAGGAGCTTTTTGTTCTTGAATAGCTCCCCTCATTGCCATGGTAATCCAGCAGAAAAAGAGAGTGTGGTTTCTCTGTCTAGGGCCTCTTGGATGAAAATAGTAAGTCACGATGGGTTTCTTTAAGTGGCCCTGAATCTGAGAAATTACTCAGTGCAAATCTGGAGCCCTGCATACATTCATGCATGTGTATAAATATCCCAATCACTCTCTGTCGTCATCGTCTCCTGGTTGGACTTTTTGCTCCAGTGTCAGCCCTCCTGTTGATCCCCCTCTTCTTCCTCGTCCCTCTTCATCACACACTCCCTTTCCTCTCCTGCTGCACTAACCCACTACTCGCTGTGGTAATCTCATTACTTGTGTGTGAATACCAGCTGGGGGAGAAAGGGAGGGAGGGAACGTGTGCACAGCTGAAAACTGTCTGGAGGCCATCGCTTCAAACAATTTTTTTGGAAATATTTCATTAGGAAAGGCGATAAAGGCAGGCTTGCAGCAGTCATTATTTTTTTTTTTTAGAAATGTTGAAAGGAAGTAGAAAACTTTTTAGTTAGAGCTGTGATGATGAAAAATCCTTTGCCATTTGCCTTTATTAGAACATGCTTTCTGTCTGGTCAGTCTTCTCCTTGCCTGACCTGCCAGTGTCTCAGTATGTTTTCCGTTTTCTGATGATGGATTGAGCAGAGCTTTTTAAGACTTTAAAGGCTTTGGAAATTGTTTCATTGCATAACTTTGCTTTAAACATTCATTGATTTTTCCCAAAAAATGAATATTCCTCTTCACAGAGGCTTTAAATTTGATCCGAATGAGCTTAAAGTACAACTCACATCACTCTAGAGGCATACTTCCAAACATTCTGTGTGGCTGCTCCCTCCTTCCTTATATTGTGGTTTTTATAGGGACCATCAAACAATTTTGAAAAACAAAATCTGACAGCTTTTATGACTTGTGACCCAATGACGCAAAAATGAATACCAATTCATTAGTTTAAACTAAAATGAAGAGGCATACTCCTTTTAGTCCAATCTAATGCATTTTCTATTTTTCTTTTTAATTTCATTAGTTTTTTCCCCCACTAACTTCAAGGTCATGTGATCAACTGACACAAAATGTCAAGTCATTATCCAGTGTTATTAAATTTACAATTTCATAATGAAGGAAACCATGATTTATTTCCATTATCCATTACAAATCATTTAATTTGTCTACCCTTCAGAAAACCAGGCTACGTACAAGGCGGGAGTCAGAAGAGAGCAGCTATCCAAAGTGGAGCTGCTTGGATCAGTCCTACCTTGTTTAGGTCACATCCACGACTAAGCCATTAGTAAAAAGCAGTAACTACCTTTTAATCTAAGGAGGGCGCCAATCAAAGAGCTTAAGACACAGAAGCAACAGCAAATATGCACTACACTGTCAAAATAATACCTAAAAATTATAACAGCATCATTAGACATCTATTTATTTAGTTTATTAGAAAATAAAGTTGATTAAGTTTGAGTAGTCTATTAAGTAAATCTTAAAGGAGAACGTTAAAAAATGTCAGTGATTAGATGAGAAAAGTTGGTAAAGAAAGAGACAACAAAACTTATTGTTAGGAGTGATTATAGAAGCCCTTGACCCAGATACACAAATGCAATACATGCATTTTTGAAAATTATTACCGGTAATTGTTTTCATTACACTTAACAAAGACATAAAAACGTAGTTTGGGGTTGCAATATAGCAAAATAGTAAAAAGATAAAGCAGTGAAAAATCTAAGTGCCACGATGCATGATGTCTGTTTGTTTGGTTTCAATTCAATCTCTTCCTCTTTGTCCTGCCCTTTATTTGGCATGAAAATGATTTAGCATTTTAAAAACAAACAGTCCATCATTTTTAGAGCTGGCAAACAGTTAAGCACAAAACCAAATGTAAAAATGCTGAAAAACTTTGAATGTTCAAAGAGGAACCAGAATAATTATGACTTAGAACCATAAGTTTAATCTTCAGGGAAATTTTAGTAAATAGGGTGAGGCTCAATAGTTCTGCACATTCTGCATTCATCTCACTCAGGGCAGGGTTTTATTTACATTATCATCCTATAGGGTACAAGATGGAGAAAAAGTAAGGACAAGGAGAGACAGTGTGAGTGATGTGTGGCCATGTCTCCTGACTGTTGGACTTGCAAGCTTGAAAATAAACAAGTTCTGCGAAGACAAAGAACCCATTGACTCCCTTGTTCTGTCTCCCTCTCCCACTCCTTATTCTCCACAGCTTTGCTCTTTTTCCTGTCTTTCCCTCTAGGTCTTTTCTTGCTGCTTGTTTCAAAGTGACGACGTTGCAGGGTGAGTAGGCGGGGTATTAACCGCCATCCCGCTGCACTTGTCCTGCTGATGGCTTTTTCTTTGTTTCTTTTATCTGGTCTGTTTTAACTGTCAGTGGCCTTTAGACAGACTCTACATTTCCAGTTTGCACCCAGTTTTGCATGCAATAAAGACAAATGGGAGCCTGTTCTTTGGATGTTTTGATGTCTGAAAATGACTGTTTCGGTGAATTGTTTTTTAAAGTTTGCAAAAGATGTGACATGCATGAATGAATGAGACAAACAAGGAGGAAGTGAGCATGTATTCATGCATGGATTGTTTGTCAATGCACAGACTCTCTTCCCCAGTGGTGTGAATCATCACACACCTTTGTGTACATACTGCATTTCACCTGTATTGGTTGTTCAACGCCCCTTCCAGGAATTACGTATAATCCCTGCCTTGCCTCTGCCGGTTGCAGGAACATGGTTTGGCGTCGGACATCCAACCGAGTGTGTGAATGTTGAGTGTTTGTGTGCCTCCGCCGCCTGCGGTGGCTCTGGTTAGTGGGCTACCACACCCATTGTCCATGGTAATTACACAGACTCAAGCCATCTGGGTTGTAGAGGAAACCAGCGAATGTGTCAGGGCTGACTGGAAGGCCTGGTATGTTGTTGCACCACTGAGGTCCACTAGAAAAAAAAAATATGTTGAGGTTTAAAGACTCTTGGTAATTAAACCCTAAAATATATGTTGTTTTCTAGTAGTTGGCAAAGAGTTTGGTGGTGATGCTGGCTCCTGCTGGGGTTGAAGCATTGATGCAGTCTTCTCATGAGAGATGGGCAGCAAATGGGGCGGGGGGGTTAGATGAAGGTTTGTATCTATAGGAAAAAAAATGTCTGGAGTGTGTTCACGTACACACAAACCCTCCAGTGACAAAATCTGAGCTTTCCCTTTCATTCTCATCGTCTTTCTCTGCAGAGCGTCTGTCTGTCATTCTGATTAGGAACGGACAGAGTCGCATAAGGCTGTGTGTGTGTGTGTGTGGGGGTGTGTGTGTGTGTGTGTGTGTGTAGGGGGGTGACGGGATGGGACATAGAGAGAGTTACAGATGATGTGGAGCCAATAACACAAGGCCCCTGTGTGATGCACTGTCTGTCAGACACGTTACCATGTTCACTTCCCTCACAGCTCAGATCTAACGGCTGGAAATTTTAATTTGATTTAAATCCATATTACCAGAAATTGTCACTATGGATGTGGGGAAACATCTTCCCCTTTGTGGTAAAGCATAACTTTTCACACATCCTTAGTTTTGTGTGAATGATGTTTCACCTCTGCCGTGTCTCCTTATTTGGTGCCTTATAAATCAGTGTGAACTGAGCAGTCCTGTATATCAGTGCTGTACGAAGCAGCTCAAATCCCTCAGCAGGTTTAGGATTTGCAATTCTTATAAGAAATGAAAATGTAAGACAAGACTAGTCTTAATGAAGTGAGGTTATTCAGAGATACCTTCAAAACAATAATCAATAAATTGGCCTCTGATGTTTAATTTTGTTGTCATTATACCTCTGAATAGACGTACTAGCTACACCTGTGCAGTCCAGCAATAAGTATAAATGCAATTCCGTTCCACCGTAATTTTGGGAGGCAGAACTCTGTAAATCAAAAAATGTACGTAGCTCAAAATAACATTTGATATTTTCAGGCAATTCTTGCACCAGCCAGCAAACATGTTACAATTACAGTTTCCTACTTTGTCAAATGTATATGTTTTAATACCAATACATTGAATTAAAAAGTATTTTTTTTCTTCACTATGATTTGATTAATTGTGGAAAAGGGGCAATTTAAAGTATCTTGACCTTGTGTGGGAATGGAAAAGAGCTACATGGTAACTTTGGAGAAGCTTCAAAGATCCACAGCTCAGGTATAAGAATCTCCTAACAGGAACACCATCATCCATGCGCTTTACAACTCTGACCATTAGGGAAGAATGGGAAGAAGCCTCATCTTTGCTACAAGCCAGGACAGTGGTGAGCATGTAAAATGTGATGTGTTGTACAAATGTAACATCTTGAATTCAGCATGCAAACAGTAAAACACAGTGGGGGCATTATCATCCCATGATGATGCTTTTCTTCAGGGACTGGATGAGGGAAAACCTGTTTGCGTCATTTTCTACCAAACCGGTTATCATCTACCCCTGCATCTGGAGCTTACTAGACACCAGTTCTTTTTGTCTTCACCATCCTTAGTTTATGTGGTGTACCAAAGAAACAACAAAAATAAAACCGTTCTACCCTACACACAGTTTGCTGACTGGCCAGAGGAAAGAACTGCCTTCCACAAGAGCTAGGTGTGTGCTTATGGAGAGAGATATCCCAATAAAACATGTTGAAGGGGTTTTTTTCCCATTTAAAATAAAATTTCAAATCTAAATAAATAAATAAAAAAAAACAGTGAAAACATTACCTTGACAAAAATAAAATGTATGTACATTAATTGAAACTGGGGGTCAGGAAGGATAACTGTCTTTATGTCCACCATCTTCCCAGATTAACAAGGTGGCAGCAGTATCATGCTGAGGTTATACTATTTTCCTAGTAACAGTGAAGCTAAATGGATCTGAATACAAGACATTTGTAAAAGGCAGGCTTTTGGAATCTGCCTTCAGAGTAACATTGCAGATATTCAGCTACAACAAAATGAAATACTTAATTTATTATAAAATGACCCGAGTTGGGAAAGTCTTCAAAAAGAATGTCTACAGAGAATTGTTACCTAAAAGACGTGTCAAGTGTGACCCTTTTCAGATCTGTATTTGATAAAAGCTTCTTCTGCTTTGCAATTATGGGCTACTTGCATATGGTGCTTTTGTAAAACCATAAAACCATGTCACGATATTGCACTGATGACTACTTTAATCCTTCATTTCATTCCCCTGTCTAGCTCTACCAAGTTTCTCAGCACAGTCCATCTGTGTCACCTGCTCCTGTCTCTATTTAAACTGCTTGTTCCCAGTCATCAGTGCCAGATTATTCAAGCTTTTGGTGAGAATTCTCTAGCGTACCTGTTTTTGTTCTGAATGCCTGGTCCTGATCTGTTCTACCTTTGAACCTTTGAGCCCGCCTGTTCCTGTTCTGATCTGTTTGCCTGACCTGTCTTCAGACTCCTGCTGGATTCTGCCTGTGGACTGAACCTGGATCTGCATCTTGACTTTGACCTGGATTTTCCATCTGTACCTCTTTGGATCTCTGATCTTCTGGCCTGGACTCCTGCGAACCTCCTCAACTGCAGCTTTGGCTTCACCTTCTGGATAATCCTACCTTCCTTAGTCAGATTTGATCTGTTCTTTATCCAGTCTGTCTGTTTGCCTTGAATTCTGGCTCCTCTGTTCTGAGCCTTGACAAACCTAGCGGCTTAGAATTAAGTTGGAATTAAAGACTGCATTATTTACAACAAAAATAATGAAAAAATTGTGAAAAAAGGTCACAGTAGTTTTTCCATACTTTTGTTGTGTTTTTAAGTTTAGAGAAAAGTACTCTCAACATTATTTTTAGCTTAAAAGCTAACCTTTCTTTACCACTGTGCTAATTAGAAGAACCTGGTGTCCAATTAGACGGTAAATTGTAACCTTAGAATGAATGCATCTCCGAGATCCAGCTTCTGATAAATAAAAGCTTAAGAAGTACTAAAGCAGCAATAAAAAAATAAATAAATAGAAAAAATCATTAATTAGAAGACAAACATATTGTTTCTGGCCGCATCTCATTCTGGAGGATATGAAGGTCTCATTAATTTCTGATTAAGGTTAAGTTTTAGAATGATCACGGTTATCAGACAATGAAATTATTTCAAAGGTCTTTACTAATAAAAATTGCACATAATGAATCATTTTTTTCTTCAGTCTGTCAGGCATGTAGTGAAACCATTACCTGAGGAGGAGAGGAGGTGGGAGCAAAGGAGATGGAGGCACGGAGAGGTGGCAGAGGCATGAGGAGGAAAGGAAGAGGTGTGAGAGTGAAGAAGGGAGAGTGGACGCTTTGTATGACGGCCAGTGGAGGATGACAAAGAACTGCAAAGAGAGAAAGGGGAGAAAAACAATCAGAGTGCACTAGGAGGAAGCTGAGGAGGAGGAGGAGGAGGAGGAGGAGGACGCAGGTGGGAGAGAGGGAGCAGGTTGAGCGAACCTGCATGTTTATTAGTGTTCAGAATGTACTGTGCTGTAGATTTGTCTGTAAATGTCATCCATGGCACTTGAGTTACAATGGTGGATTCTCACACACGTCTGTAACATGCACACACATAGATGTATTTATAAAGAGACAAATTATAAGACAGGAGCTGCCATCTGTCCACACAGCACTAATTATCTCTGATGTAACCATGTTATCACAAAAAAGAACTCGTCTCCTAGTTCATTTCATCTTCTCTGTCTCTTTATACCCTAAGTTTTCTTTAATGTGATGTTATCTTTTTAGATCTTCTTATCTTTTTATTTGGTACACTAACACATAATGGTGCCTAACTGTTGAGTGGAAGGAAATGGTTTTCAGATATTTTTCATAAAGGCCAAACAGTCTTTGGTTTCATTTCTCCAGAAGATCTTCTTCCACACTCCTGTGATGTGGGACAAAATGCAAATGAAACTTCTTGTCTTTAGTACAACAGTTTTCTGGTGACACTTTCCCACAAGAGCCAGAATAGTGGACAGCGCCATTCTTCAATCAGAGCTGTGCATCGCCATGTGGAGAGAGAGTTATCAATAATTAGAAAACAGTAATAGTTTCCAAACACCTCAGTGCTGTCAGTTAGTTGCAGCTGCTTGTGGAAGAGACATTTTTTTTTTCTGTCATTATTGACCCTTAACGTGTAAAGGTTACTTTCCTTACTGTGCATTTTAGTAAAATCAGCATTGACAATTTTGCAGATACATTGTAGAATATATTTTAGAATATATTTAGGCTTATATATATGTATATAGATTATATATATGTAAAATTAGGTGCAATATTCCTGATTGCAATAGACTTCATTACAGTTTATGATAAAAAAAAGGCTTAAATTTATACATATGAGATTTTCATTTGAAAAAAGTGTTGAGATTTATGTTTTATTTCACATTAATGCACTACTTTGAGTAGGTTTATGATACAACATCCCTCAATAAAAACACTCTCACACAAATGTGAGAGGTTTAAGCTGTGGTAAAAGATTCTGAAAACACTGAGTGAAAAATGTATTTACCTTAACCAGATTTCTAAAATATACATATATATAAATTCTTATTGTGTTTTAGATCCATGCCAGAGGAAGTGACAGACCATCCATTGAAGAAAGGAGGACGGTGCGAGCTGATTGTCCCATTGTCAGCTACAGCGTGGGAAACGCATCACCTAGTTCTGTTTCTGTGGTTGTCCTGTCGTTTGTAGGAGATAGTAGCTCCTAAAACCAAAAGCTTTAGCATCCAGTTGAATGTTTTTTTTCTTTTGGTTTAGTTTCTTATCTGGCCGAGCAGAGTCCGTTTCCTGAGCTGTCAAATAATGGGCAGCGAAGGGAGGACAGATCCTGTTAGTAAATCAGCCCACTGGGGCGCTGCTGTCAGGGGACTCTGTTTACTTTGTTTTACTACCACTGTCTTATCCTGTTGACAGGGCAGGGCAGTGGTGTGTGTCGCTGATGTAACAGTGGAGTCAAATAAAAGCACATGAACACATATCAGGCCTTCATCCTGTTCAGCCAGGTGCCAGTGTTCAAGGGGGCACAAAAGGAGATTCACATCACCTCCCATGTTTGACGCCTCACCCTCTCTCTATCAGCTTAAGAGGAAGCAGAAGGTCAGCGTGTTCGAGGTGACAGGAAGCGTCTGGGTTAAAACACAAGTGTTCTCAGTCGAACAGTTCATGATGAACTTCTAATCATAAGAAAGCAAATTTACAAATTACACGCAGCTGTGATGTGAGGATGCTTAATATGTCCACACCTACGGTGTATGCAAATGATGCTCAGGGTCAAATAAAAAACACTTGTGATGTTCTTGGGTGAAATACAGAACAGAGCTCATTTCTTTGCTTTTTTTTCTTCCTCAGAGAAAAGGCTGGAGAGGTGAAAAAATGATGACTCAAACTTATTTTCAAATAAGAGTGTGTCATTTGGAGTTTCATTGTATTGTATATAGATAACACTTCAGGTTAAAACAATGAATAGAAGATATGAGCCTTAGTAATGGACAGTTTATAAAATACAAAATGAATATGCTCTTTTATTATTTTATGTTTTAGATCTTTTAAATGCATAAGCAAAAAAGATGAAATGAATTGGCTGCAACGACAAAAAGCTGGTATATATACAGGGGCGGAGCTAGATTGGGGGCCAGGGGTGGCCATGGCCACCCTTACCCAATCATTGGCCACCCCTGTGGCCACCCCTATCATTTTATCCCTATAATACAGACGGTAGCAACAGTAATACTCTAAAGTGGAATGCTCTAAATTATTTAAATTTTATTTTCTATATGTAAACAATTACCTGACAACAAAAACCCTGTGGTTAATTATGCACATCAATATACTAACATTAAAGATAAATACAGAATTCATGCTCTTTTCAGAACTAGATTTAGTCTTTTATGGGGTAAAGAGAAAATGATGTCTCTGCAAGTCATCTAGGAATCTTCACTGAAATCAGAGATAAATAACTACTTTAATAATAAGTAATCAATTTATTGTAGATATTAGTACATGTAAATATTAATTTTATGCTGAATGATTCTTAATAAAACTAGGTTAGTAATGACAATAAATAAGATGTTCGCCCCAGAACTCAAAACTAAAAGAATTTTGTCCACTACACCTTTAATTTAGACAGCATGGATTTTTAAATATATGCTTCTATTTCTTAGAAAAGGCTGTAGAAAAGTATAGTTTGTCTTTATTTAGAAAATATGGATGTTGTGATTGTTCATTTTGTTTTTGGAACAGTGTAGATTGACCCTGAGGTTTTGGCACCTATCCACTTTTGGCCACCCCTCAGTGTACATTGGTT
>NW_015150502.1:0-1435 GCF_000732505.1 Cyprinodon variegatus
TCACAAGTCAGAAGCTAGACGCTGCTGCTGAGCACTCTGCTGAACCAACAGTCTCTGAACCCAACCGGTTCCCTCTCTCACACAGAACAGTCTGGACCTCTTCAAGGTATATTCTGAATAAACTAAACTCAACAAATCATCTGACTGCCTGGCTAATCAAACTATCCGTCTCTGCAGACATCAGTGAATCCAGTCCCAGACCAGTGCCTGAACCAGTTCATGTTCATTGTATGAAAACCTTTCAATAAACTCTGTTAAACTTTTACTCTGCTTCCAGTGCTGTTCTGCATGTGGGTTAAGTCTCTTAAGCCAATCATGACACCTTTAAGCTCCATCAGTGATTATCCACCTTCACAAGCAGCAAAATCAAATTTAGAAATTTGTCCCATATGTCATTGACAGCCAAAGACTATATATTGAACCTTATATTTCAAAAATAATTTGTACATTGATTTTTATTATTTGTTTTCAGTCAATGCATCCTCTTCTGCCTGTATCTGATGAACTAGGAAGTCTACTACTGCCTTATCCAAATAGCAGGTCAGGATAATATCTGGATCCAACATGTTCCTCTTCTTTACCACAACAAAAGCAATTGAAAATCATGTAATTTCCAAATTTTAATCGGAAACGATCGTCTTTACCGGACCAAATGAAGGTAGCATGTGTCAAATAATCAGCAAGGGGATAATGACAGTCAGGATCCAGGAACTTAGTTTTACTTATATTTTAGAATTAGCTTTGGGAAATCCACCAGAAACACTTGGTGAACCTGAAAAAGGAACCTGAGAACAACAGACTGACATGGTTTTTGTCGTAATTCAAAGGTGTTCGGTGAGAGATGGATAGGTCTCGAGTCCTGCCAGCCAGAGTTTGAAACCACGGAACAATCCTCATACATGAATCTTGGGAAACTTTGAACAGCAGCCACGTCTAAATATGTGGAGAAAAAAACAGAGAAAAACTCAAAGATTAGTTTATTCTTAGAAACAGGTAAAGAAAGAACATGGGCTTAAGATTTACCATGTGTCCTCCAATGCCCTGACAACCCAGGGTGAAGAACAGAAAGCAGAGTCGTAGTTTAACACACCTCTCTGCAGCTTCTCTACTGTTACCCACTCATTGGTCCATCCAGACAGTGTCTTACTTATGACCAAAATCAAATAAATTAAACAAGAATCCTAAAGGACTTAATCATGATAATCTAATTAAAATAAAAATAATTCAATAGGAGAAAAAGTTTGAATTACTAAACGTGGTTTATTTATCTCTCTCTGTTAGTTAATGCCTTGATTTGTGATAATCAAATTCATTTATTTCTCCTTTGGCTTCAGCAAGTTTGGCTGCAGCAAGAGGATTATGTAAGCATAAATGAGGCAACTCCCTCTAGTTAATTAAATAAATTTTCACATACCCAGAAATTCTGGGCAAGGAA
>NW_015150502.1:4041-6047 GCF_000732505.1 Cyprinodon variegatus
CAGTGTATTTCAGCTGCTTAATAATATTTGATATAAATGTTGAGAGCTGTTAGTTTGCAGCAGTTTGATTGCATGAAACTTCAGCTTTATGCAAACACATTTTTCTAATTTTTCTCTCTATATGAGTTATGTTCTCCCACTTTTCTTTACAGAAAAGCTACAATTATGATGAATCTATCAGAAAACTCTTCATTCACACTCAGCAGTCTACTGCTGCAGCACTGCGACAACATTTTTATTTCCATCTCTTGGATCAGATGCATCCTCCTCCTTCCTCTGTCAATCGCTGTCCTCTATCTAGGTCTCCAGAAATGGCTTCAGCAGCGCTCCTTTAAAACAGCGAGCAACTTTGACATCTTCACCTACCATCTGGTTTTCATGGAATTTTTGTATGTGCTTGGATACCTCTGTCAAGTTTGTGCTAATAACTATTCTTCGGAAATTATAAAATATATAACACAGCTTCTGACTTTAAATGCTGTGTGTGGGGAGATTTTATTTCACACCCTGATCTGTGTGGAGCGTTACATTGCTGTGGTTCTGCCCATTACTTACATGAGGATAAGAGCCTCCTCTGGGGTGAGGGTCAGAAACATCAGCATTGTCTTTGTCTGGCTGCTGTCCTTGGGAGTGACAAGTTTTCAATTTGTTATATATTCAGTCTTTAACTTTACCTTATTATGTCTTTTGGGTTTTGCAATTATAGTTTCATCTTTCTGCAGTTTGTCGGTTCTCTGTGCTCTGATTCGTCCAGGGCCTGGGGAAAGTAATAAAGAAAATGGGCTGGTTGATCGATCAAAGCAAAGAGCATTTCACATCATCACAGTCATATCTGGCTTGCAGTGGTTGTGGTTCTTGAGCCTACTATCTTCTACAGCTATACTAGAATCTGCTAAGTTAAATGTTGCTGTTGCCTGTGTGGTGGGGGTGAGTCTACCATTTTGTCATCTGCCTTACTGTTTGGTGATTCCCCTGACATATCTTCACAGGACAGCAAAATTATCACAGAAATAATTCGAAATGAAAACAAAGACAAAAGCATCCTTAAATAGGCAATGTGCACCAGGAGATACATCATGTTTGCATTTATTGGCAACATTAAATTATTTTCTTCAGACACTTTTTTTGCCAACCTGGTAAGAAAACATTATGGCTCAGAGTGATGGAAAACTTTCTTCTTTGGGGTTAAGTAATCTTACATTAGTCAAACCTATTTACAATAAAACAACACCTAAGGTAAATTAGGAAATGTTTATATACATTCTGATAAAGAAAATAAATGTTCCATTTATTTGTGTTGTTCCTTAGATGTTGAAATATCTTGCCTTCCTAAATAAAGGGTTGACATTGGTGGTGGTATATACTTTTCACACTGTGTAAATGTCCTGGGTTAGGGTTTACACACTACCAGATATATTCACAGCGGTTATCATTAGAATAGAATAGAAAATCCCTTCATTGTCCCACAATGGGGAAATTGTGGTGTTGCTGCAGCATTACACCAAACGTGGTCACACAAATGTGGACCTTGAAGGTGTTTAATTAAAAAAAAACAGAATAAGTGGCAGAGTAAGACAATAAACAACATAAAATACTGTACTGTAAAGTGTTTTTACGAATATAAATATTGTCACCCAAAGAATAAATAATGAATATACAGCTGTGGACATTTTTACGGTAGCGTGAAAATAGCAGCAACACCAGAGATATGTACAAATGACAGCAGCATGTTATTTTGTTATTTGTAATTATAACAGTAGAACTTTATATTTGATTAAAGTGTATTTTTCAAACTGGGCTACTGGGCTTGGTCCTTTTCTGGGAAAAGAATGAAAAGTTATTGATGAACATAAATACTACATTGTTGTACTCCATGTTAATTTTATTTATATGTAGCACTCTTGAACATGACTTATTTTTAGCAATCCAGTTTAGTATTCCCATAAACAAGCAAGTTCCAGAAAAAGTGACGCTGAAAGACAGGGGAAAAAAAGCTATTTTTTTTT
>NW_015150502.1:6319-7493 GCF_000732505.1 Cyprinodon variegatus
AAAATCCACGACAGTACCACAGTACACTGATATTTATAGTTATAGACTGATGCCTGGCTTTAGTGCATCATTTATAAAGGGTTAAAAAACAATAATATATAAAAAGTTACGAATAACAGCTGATACCGATGCCAATATCAATATATCATGCATCCCTAGTATGAACACAACTTCAATTCCATCCATGCATGGCTTCCCTTTAAGCAGCAAAATCAAATTTAGAAATTTGTCCCATATGTCATTGACAGCCAATATTGAACCTTTTATTTCAAAAATAATTTATACATTGATTTTTATCATTTGTTTTCAGTCAATGCATCCTCTTCTGCCTGTATCAGATGAACTAGGAAGTCTATTACTGCCTTATTCAAATAGCAGGTCAGGATAATATCTGGATCCAACATGTTCCTCTTCTTTACCACAACAAAAGCAATTGAAAATCATGTAATTTCCAATTTTTAATCGGAAACGATCCTCTTTACCGGACCAAATGAAGGTAGCATGTGTCAAATCATCAGCAAGGGGATAATGACAGTCAGGATCCAGGAACTTAGTTTTACCTATATTTTAGAATTAGCTTTGGGAAATCCACCAGAAAGACTTGGTGAACCTGAAAAACGAACCTGAGAGCAACAGACTGACATGGTTCTTGTCGTAATTCAAAGGTGTTCGGTGAGAGATGGATAGGTCTCGAGTCCTGCCAGCCAGAGTTTGAAACCACGGAACAATCCTGATACTTGAATCTTGGGAAACTTTGAACAGCAGCCACGTCTAAATATGTGGAGAAAAAAACAGAGAAAAACTCAAAGATTAGTTTATTCTTAGAAATAGGTAAAGAAAGAACATGGGCTTAAGATATACCATGTGTACAAAACAACAAAGGTGTAGCAGCAGGCTCCTTATGAACACAGTTCCTGCATGAGGTTGATGGAGTGCACCTGTGAGCTTTTCTATATATTTTAATTTCCCAACTCCACATATCTCAAGGCCTTTTACATGGACAGTTCAATCAGACAATACTTTAAGATAAGTACAGTGATTGCAACACAGAGGAAACAAGTGCTGTTGGAAAAGTGCGGATGTTCAACCACCTTACGTGGAAAAGGGTTGGTGTTAAAACTAGTGTTGCGCCAATGCCATTTTTGGGCCCAGATACCTGATACTCGGCTGTGCA
>NW_015150502.1:7618-13953 GCF_000732505.1 Cyprinodon variegatus
AAGCAGAAAAAAAAACTTTTGGCTCTCAAAATGGTATCGGTGCCCTATATGTTCGTATTCGCCAATACCGATACCACCATTTTAGTGCTGGATCGGGGCCCGTCCCGATACTAGTATCGGTGCAACACTAGGTAAAACACCTAGATGCCCCATGGGCGCAACACTATAAGAAGATAAGAGCATCTGCAACCTTCAGTCTTCCCACCATACTACTATAACAGTTCATAAGGGAGTGGGCTAATATCAATTTGGTTTCAGACAATTGTAAACAGCCACTTCTGCCTCATTATCTTCTCTTTTGTCATATTTGCCCTCCTGCCCACCTCATCACCACGAGAAACAGAGCTTTCTCCAACTCACTAGCAAGCCTTGAACAATGGTACAATGTCAGCTGCATGAATCTGATCTAATTTAAAGAAAATTAGGATGCACAATGTCTTTACTGATTAAAAACCTGAAATTGAAAAAAGCTGGGCAGACTGCCTGCTCTTCTCTACTTTTTTGCATAGTTCCAAAACCACCAAGTAATTTGATAGGATTGTCATGAATCCAACAGGAAGAGTGAATGTGTGCATGGCACAGTAAAACATTTACACTTTGGGAAAATACAAGTTGAAATCACTCAGTTGCTATAGAAGTGGTCAGTCAGGTTCATCCCCATTTACAGTGATGAGTACTCCAATATGTTGAAGCAGAGGCACATGTAAAAGATGCAGAACACCACACCCTGAGAACCAAAATTGGGGAACCGTGGTCTAGAAACACAGCACATGTATTTTGTGCATATGAAGCAAGCAGCGCACACTTATACAGTAAATTAAAAAGTTAGCTTGTACATGGTAGGAGAGAAACAGCATGGTAGGAGTTAAGCAGCAACTGTTGGGACCATCCTGGCTATGTGTATAGCTTAAGGCCTGGGACTAAATAAGACCTATCACTCAAGAGACAAAAGTGGCATATCATGTCCTAAAGTAGAAGCAAATGTTAATTAAAACTGTACAAAGTGGATAAAAATGCGTAACAAATGGGAGTAAATAATAATAATACAACCACATTGTGCTCCTTGTAAATAATTGTATTAAATCAATGGTTTCATTTATACAGCTGCAACTGGCTCTGTTAAAGGCTTGACAGTGACGAAATGGCCTTGTATACAAATTAGTTTGACAGAGGCTCAACCAGGACCAAAAGTTCAAATTGTTTGACTTATAGTTTAGATGTAGTTGGTTTTTTTTGTTTTTGTTTTAATTAGTTTTTGGTTTTTGCCTTATTCTGTCCAATGATTTCCAAATACTTCTTATGTTTCTTTGTGGAAAATCCCTTCATGTCTTCTGGATGTGTGAGAATCGACAAATAAAGTGTTATTCAGTGCAAACATATACAAAACAAACAAAAAATTTAAAGTGTGCTCAAAGTCTTGGTGATAATTAAATTATGATGTTTTATCATTCTTTTTTTATATATCACTTGGAGATTTTGGTTTCTTTCTACCCAGAATTAGTTGCCAATAGACATAACTTACTTCCAACTTAGTTTTCTGCACTTCATATTTTCCGGAGATAAAAATGTCATAGTAGAGAATTTAAAACATTATTATTTTTGGCTATAGATAGCATTGTGCTAACCACAGTGCAACCAGTGGTAGACAGTAGATCTTACACATTGTTAAAGTCATAATGATTTAGACTTAGACTAAGACAGATTTTATTTGGTCATTTATACAGACAAGTATAAACAAAAAGATATTTCTTTAAGTACAGCTCCCTAGACTATTTAATTTTTTTAAATGCTGCTTTGATAAGATTAAGCAGTAGTGATAAAAAAAAAAAAACATTGTGATGAAAAGAATTGATTTAAACATATAAATGTATAGTTACAGTTCCAACATTCAGGGTTTATTTTTTAATTTTTTTTTATTTAAGAATAATAAAGATATGATGAAAAATTTGTTCTGATCCACCGGTAAAACAGCGCAAGAGTGGAGAGAGGCTGCAGCTGACTGGTCAGCTATAGAGGGTAGAAAGAATGTTTATCTACCTTCCAGACATGATTACTGCATCAACAAGTAACTCAAGACTTCGATATCAATATCAATTTTACACTACGCCTATCTATATAGAGGCAGAACTAGTCATTACTACACATTTACCACTCCAGCAATGGCAGTACGCGGTCGTCAGGTGTGAAATCCCCAATATGTCATGTCAAACTATGCAATGTATATACGGTACATATGTACAATTAGATGCAATCAAATATTTCCCTTGAAAATAACAAAAACGAGAAAACCAGAGCCAGTTTATGATAGTATCATGTTCAACTGGCAAGGACTTTTTTATTCAAATAAATAATTACAGGTCATTTGTATCCTGTCTAAAATAATGGAAAACTAAACCGCTTTATTGTTGCTGTTATGGTGACATGTAAATCAGTCTCAATAAAAAACCTTTTAAATAGATTAATATGATTGATTGACTTTAAGAAACAACATATTTGAATATCCCTGACTTAACCGCCTCAATTTAAAAATAAAAAGAGTGTACTAAGTGAAATGAAATCTTAATACTGGTTCTGATATGCAAATAAAGAATTTGTCACTGACCAATGAGCATCATTTCTAGTAAGGAAGCCAAAGTTCACCACTGGAAAAGAAAAGAGAAGCAGTCACCAAGACCTGGAAACCAGGACAATCTGCTAAATATCTGTCAAGGTTTGTGTGTTTTTCTGATCTTTTTTTAACTACTATCACTGTAGCTAGAACTGAGAATTGCATTTATTGGTTAAAATTATTACTGTGTTGGATGTTGCCAAAAATATTATCATAGGACTTCTGGTCCACTTTAAAAATCCAATTGGTTTTTGATAAGAGGTGTAAAAAACTGACAAAATCAAAAAAGACACAAATGCATTTAAAATAATTTGAAAATACACTGGAATGTAATCAAGTCAGTGTGACTTTTTTTAATGTTCAGTGTTAAACTCTTGCCACTATTCTGACTAAATATGCTTGTTGATTGATTGCTCTAATGTTTGTTTAGAGCTCAGCCGTCGGTATGAAGAATATGTCAGAAAACTCAACATTCACCACCAGTAATCTACTGTTCCAGCCCTGTGACATCGTCATTGCCATTTCTACAGTCAGATTTATCTTCCTCCTTCCTCTGTCCATCTTGGTCATCTATGTAGGTCTCAAAAAATGGTGTCAGCATCATTCATTTAAAGCAGAGAGCAATTTTGACATCTTCACCTACCACCTGGTCGCCATGGAGTTCTTATGGGTCCTTGGATACCCCTTGGAAATGTGTGGCCACTACTATGGGATGAAAGTATTGCTTAATGTCTCAGTGTTTATGTGTTCCTACGCATATTATGGAGAGATTTTTTTTCATACCCTTATCTGTGCAGAGCGTTACATTGCCGTGGTTCTGCCAATCACTTACATGAGGATGAAAAACACCTATGGGTTGAGGGTAAGAACCATCAGCATAGTCTGTGTCTGGCTGCTTTCTTTTGGAATCACATGTCTTAATATAGTTGAATTATATAAACTTGCAAACTTCCTCCTGATATGTATTTTGGGTTTTGCAATAATACTTTCATCTTACTGCAGTTTCTCAGTTTTTTGTGTTCTGATTCGTCCAGGGCCTGGAAAAAGCAATAAAGGAATGATGCAGTTTGACCAATCAAAGCAAAGATTGTTCTATACCATCGCAGCCATATCCAGTTTGCAGTGGATATGGTTCTTTTGCTTACTAGCTTCTATCACTATGATTCAATTTTTTCCACAAGATCTTGTTATTAGTTGCTTTGTAAGAGGGTTTCTTGGTATTTGTAATCTGCCTTACTGTGTGGTGATGCCTCTAATGTATCTTCACAGAGCAGGCATATTATTATTTTTTACAAATCATAAAAAATGAAAAAAAAAAGGGACATATTGAATGCAACACACGTTTAAAAGTATGCATTCATATTTAGCTGCATGAAAACGGAGGGATATTACAAAAATAGTTCAGATGTATTTTAAACATTGGCTATCTGGGAAATCTATAAAAAAAGAGTTTTGATAAATGTTCCATTAGTGATTGGAGTTGAAGTACTTTTTGGATATACTGAATTACATAGTCATGAAGTCATGAAAATGCTTTGTTTGAAAGATTAATTCATCAAATCGTTCAGTTCATGTAAGAAAATGTATAGTTATTTAAAAGTTAAAAGGCAAGGCAAAAAGATTTGGTTCAGTGGCATTTGGTGGGTTTAACATTGTACTTTAACCGTGTTTTATGCTGTTTATGAAACAGGCAATAATGATCAGAGTGGCTTTTCAGGGTTTCACTTTGAAGAAGGACAAAATATGGCCATAAATATACATTTTGGGTGAAAAGAAAATATCTGTTTCCACATTCTGTGAGAAAAATATTCGGCTGAATATAAGAAAAGTTTTTTTTCTTTTAAAAACGATATGAAAATGTGGGGTCGTCTTAAAATCGGGGTCTAACCTATTATACGGGTTGACAGTTGTGTGGGGTCGCTACACGAACGCAACAGCAGAGGGCACCAGTTTTTTGTAAAGCAGGTGACTCCACTGTGGCTGGGGTCACCTTTCTATCACAACAGAGAAGAAGTGACAAGAATGCTACAAATGCAGAGTCACCCCTGAGAAGTGATTGGAACACAAGTTAGACAAGTTTGCAGACATTTAAGGCCCATTTTAAAATAATGGTGGTCAATGCAGCGGAGGCATCACACAGCTGGCAGGCAGCAAATAAATACGGAGTTACGGAGTGCAAAGTCAGAATGGCACGTTCAAAAAGACCAGAAAAATGCAAACAGCAAAAGAAAAGTTTATCAAATAATTGCAGAGCTGCAGGGTGAGATCAGAAGGACAGAGGACTCACAAAGGACGTCTGTGAATCATTCAGATTTTTGCAAAATTATTTCAATGACATTCTTAGCAGCGCAATACAAAATAGTTTCTTCAAACAAGATAAATTTGGGTTATGTTGTTTTGTTATGTTCCTAAAAACTGGTCCTGGAAAGAGGGGGTGCTCTTATAATCAGGGTTGTCCTATATTTAGGTCAGTATGGTAATTAGTTCAATCCCTCCATTATATTTTTGAGATAACAGACAGATTTTATTTTCTAGGGGAGAGAGAATCTTACTGATAAGGATGAGCTAAAAGGTTTGATTACCGTAAATCCTCTAATATAGGCCGGGGCCTTTATTTCACTCAGGTGCATCTTGGTCCAGGCAATCATTGGAAGGAGGCCAGAATTAGAGGCCTGCCTCTATTTCTATTTGATCAAAACAGACTACCAGTGGAATGAATAAAAACAAGTGTCTCTTTGAACCTATAAAATACTAGGTTAATTTATTGAAAAAGTACAGTTAACATAACGTTATACAGAACATTATTTAGACGTCATCCAGCAGCTGCAATCTTTCTGCACGGCAATACAAAAAAAAAAGACACAGAAGGGAATCTTGGCAAAACTGACTTGAGTAACAAAGTTTTTAAAAAATAACGGAGAGTGTTCTGCCATCAGCGAAATTTTATTTGAGGCAGGCTGAGTGGAAGTAGGCTACCAGTATCATATATTTCGAGGGAAATTCAGAACAACGAAGACCAACGAAATTCTGTCATTTTAACGCTGCCTGTTTACCACCAGACCTACCGGTAATCATATATGTCTTTCAGATCAGAACGATTGTGTGGCTGGTTATCCTCCTGCAGCAGTGTGTCGCAGTGAGCTTGATGCAGACATTTTTGATTTATGCTCAATATTGACGCGTGGGTCTAGATACGATGGAGATTCAGGTGGAAAAATGGTCCCAGCGTTCTCGCGCACCTCGCTCTTCTAGCTAGTCAAACCTCATGAGTTGTTTTCCGCAATTTCGATCATAAAAATAAAACAAGCCGACTTCCTGAATGCGGCACTGTCTGCGCTAAGGATGGGACTTCCCATGCTAATGGCTGCGATTCGTTAGCAAACACTGCCCCCTGTGGTACTTGTATGTTACTATTACAAGTTGTTGGGGGCTAATCATAGCCCAGGCCTGTATAAGTGTCCAGCCACTATTTACCTCCGCCGACAGCCAGAGAGTCCATTATTAGAGTCCCGGGTGCTAATGGAATACAGGCCAATATTAGAGGATTTAAGGTATTAAAAATGCACACACAAATATCAGAAAGGCTGTAATGGAAATTATTTAACATTTGTACTAATGGCATAGATGTCAATAAGACAACTAACTAGTTCACTTTATAAGGCAGATACAATTATATTCAACTTACAGCTTAACTCAAACAGTAACATAGGAATCCAAGTTAACTATA
>NW_015150502.1:13963-17981 GCF_000732505.1 Cyprinodon variegatus
AAAGACCAGAAAAATGCAAACAGCAAAAGAAAAGTTTATCAAATAATTGCAGAGCTGCAGGGTGAGATCAGAAGGACAGAGGACTCACAAAGGACCTTTGTAAGTCATGCAGATTTTTGAGACGTTTCATGAGAAAAAAGCTCAGCTTGCATTGGAGTTGAAGATTTTACTTGAATGTGTTGTGTTTTTTTTTTTTTACTATTTGTTTCAGTGCACAAATCTTACTGCTAAATTATTTCAATGACATTCTTAGCACAGCAATACAAAATAGTTTCTTCAAACAAGATAAATTTGGGGTTTTCTGGGGGGTTTTTTTGGGTCTTTTTGTTACGTTCCTGAAAACTGATCCTGGAAAGAGGGGGTGGTCTTATAATAAGGGTTGTCCTATATTAAGGTCAGTATGGTAATTAGTTCAATCCCTCGATTACATTTTTTGATATAACAGACAGAAGGCAGATTTTAGATTTTATTTTCTAGGGGGAAAAATGCTACCTGAAGAATCAATAAATGACTAAGAGAACCTTACTGATAAGGATGAGCTAAAAGATTTGATTACCGTAAATCCTCTAATATAGGCCGGGGCCTTTATTTCACTCAGGTGCATCTTGGTCCAGGCCATTATTGGAAGGAGGCCAGAATTAGAGGCAGGCCTCTATTTCTATTTGATCAAAACAGAATACCAGTGGAATGAATAAAAAACAATATTTTGTGTCTCTTTGAACCTATAAAATACTAAGTTCATTTATTGAAAAAGTACAGTTAACATAACGTTATACAGAACATTAATCAGACATCTTCCAGCAGCTGCAATTTTTCTGCACGGCAATACAAAAAACAAAGACACAGAATGGAATCTTGGCAAAACTGACTTGTGTAAGAAATTTTTTTTTTAAAATAACGGAAACTGTTCTTCCATCACAGCGAAATTTTATTTGAGGCAGGCTAAGTGGAAGTAGGCTACCAGTATCATATATTTCACGGGAAATTCAGAACAACGAAGGCTAATGTAAACCTGTATTTTAACGCTGCCTGGTTAACACCAGACCTACCGGTAATCACATTTGTCTTTCAGATCAGAACGATTGTGTGGCTGGTTATCCTCCTGCAGCAGTGTGTCGCAGTGAGCTTGATGCAGACATTTTTGATTTATGCTTAATATTGATGCGTGGTCTGCGCTATACGCTGTGGGTCTAGATACGGCCGAGACGGAAAAGACGGAGATCCAGGTGGAAAAAGGGTCCCAGCGTTCTCACGCACCTCGCTCTTCTAGCTGGTCAAAGTTCATGAGTTGTTTTCCGCAATTTCGATCATAAAAACAAAACAAGCCGACCTCCTGAATGCGGCACTGTCTGCGATAAGGATGGGACTTCCCATGCTAATGGCTTCGATTCGTTAGCAAACATTGCCCCACTGTAGTATTTGTATGTTACTATTACAAGTTGTTGGGGGCTAATCATAGCCCAGGCCTGTATAAGTGTCCAGCCACTATTTACCTCCGCCGACGGCCAGACAGGCCATTATTAGAGTCCTGACTGCTAATGAATTACAGGCCAATATGAGAGGGTTTACGGTATTGAAAATGCACACACAAATATTAGAAAGGCTGAAATGGAAATTATTTAACATTTGTACTAATAGCATAGATGTCAATAAGACAACTAACTAGTTCACTTTATAAGGCAGATACAATTATATTCAACTTACAGCTTAACTCAAACAGTAACATAGGAATCCAAGTTAACTATACAAAGAGTGAAATACTTTTGGTTTGAATGCTGAGTTTACATAAATACACATAGTTAGCATGTAAAAGGTAAACTGGAGGCATGATATGTTTTCGTATATCTTTGTTTTTGGTTGTTAGAGCTTGGTCTTAGTTGTTTTGTTGTAGCCTACGGTTTTGGAATTAATGTGAATAAATCACCTAGTAAAAGGTCATAAGCCTTTAGTTTATGTGTTTCTTTGCTCTGGATGAAGATGTTGACTCTTAAAACAAAATTAAGACAGCAAACAAACTGTGAGTGTTGATTGGAAAAATTAGAAAAGTGTCTTTTTTCACTAAGATTAACATTTATATATATATTTTAAAAAGCTTTTTACATCTTTAATAACAGTTATTTTGGATTTATGTTAATATTTTTGTATTTTTGTGTTGTTGGATGTGACATAACACAGATTAATTTTAGTTTGTAGAAGTTTAGGTCAAATGTGGGAGATTTACCATCAGATTCAGTGGTAAAGGGTTTTGTGTATTAAATGTGGCATTTATTTTATTTGTATCAAAGGTCATTATCTATACATTAAAGTACTGACAAAGGTGACTCAATTTTAATTGTCCTGATAAATGAAGAAATCTATTTCTTATTGAAAAATGTTTTAATAGAAACCATTGTAATTAACTGAAAACAACAGATTTGTTTTTGTTTAAAGATTTTCTATATATATTGTCTTTGTAGATTAAATAACATACATTCTTTGTAATGCTGTAGTTAAATTTCCCTGCTAAGTTGAAAGACATCTGCAGTTTGCTGAAATAATAATAAAAACAAATACAGATGAATTTAATGTATATGTTTTTACTCTTTCAGACGATGTGTCTAATCGTGTAATTGATTTATCCAATCCCTGTATTTAGTGATCTTCAGCTTTGACAATAATCTCTTCTACGAATGCTTCTGAAAAATAGATATTTTTTTCATTTTTTCATTCATCTAATAATGATGGTGGGAAAAACTTACCTCACCCTCCCTCTCTATTTTCTTTTCCATCTATGGTACAAGCAGCACTGCTTTAAAACAGCCACCTAACCTGATCTCTTCCATCTTTAATTTAGTTCATTCTGTAGCGATGCATGCAAATTCAATCTTTGAGCATTCCATAGAAATCATTTGTTAAAGTTTTTTTTTTTTTAGGAGTGTTTTTAAATTCATTTTTTTGATGACTAATGTATGATACCCTTACTTTTGTGGAGCTGTATTTAATTTATTTAATTTTAATCTATTTATTTGTTTGACAGGGACAGTGTACATCAAAAAGCATTCCTGCAAACGCACATACATACATATACACATACACATGTATACATACACACAGCGGAGATACAAGTGGCAGCATGGCTTGTTAATAACAGACTTTCAATTAATGCTGACATGACTGATGTTTTATGAGCCAGTTTTTTAGATGCTTTTTGAAAATAGTGTATGTTGTAAGTTCTCTGATGTTCTGAGGGACAGAGTTCCATTCCTGAGATGCTGTGACTGCAAAGGCTCTTTGAGTAAAAGCACTTTTACGCAGAGGAACAACACAGTCTCCTCTAGCTGACCTTGACTGTTTTTCAGCCCTTCGTCTACCTCACCCTAAGAAACACCACTGCCTTAAGGGTAAGAAGCCAGTGGGGGGTCTGGCTGCATATGCAACAGCAATTTAAGTCTCCATGACAGTGTTATATACTTTGTTTGTTTTTTTTTTACTTATCTTTGCTCTCTGTATTCTGATGCATCCACGACATGGATATCTAGTCCAAACCAAGCCTAGTTTTTTTCTTTTATCTCCATCGAACCTTAACATTATGATGTCAAAAGGCTGAAACATGTAGCCTAATACTTTGCTCCTTTTTTGTGGCCTGTTAAATACTATTGTCATTTTAAAAGATTGACTCTCCTACCTGAAGCTTAAAGTCAAGCTGTCAACTGCAGTTGCCTAGAAGTTGTTGCACTATGTCTAGTGTTCCTAAAGCAGATTTCAAAACAGGTTTTCTCATGTTAGTTTTGATGTCCTGCGATGAAGCAACCTGTCATGGGTGCAGTCCGCCTCTCTTCCATTGACTGATGAAGACTAGTAAAAAAAAACTCCATTATCCTGCACGGAGAAGTTGATATACACTATTAATAACGGGCTGGGTATAGCTGTAAGGTCAAAATGGTAGAGTTGCTGTTAATATGACTGATTAAAGGAAAAGCTTCACAGTGGGGGGGGGGGCATGCAAATGGTATGGAAAAAAGTGAGTATTTGCTCAGGG
>NW_015150502.1:19307-22024 GCF_000732505.1 Cyprinodon variegatus
CCCACTGTAGAAGTACAAAAGCACAATAAATCAGATGGCTTTATTTGAATAAACTATCCGTTTTTGTGTGAAGGTTGTTTCAATCAAGTTTAATGGAACATATCAAGAGACCTATGAAAACATGTAAATAAAGCTTCATCTCACAAGCTATCTAAAGAATAAATGGGAAAATTAATACTTTCTTTATTTATAGGTTTGCCATGCTTTATTTTGATGGAGATTTACCGCAGTACCATTTATTCACTGAAAGTTGGCTTTAAACATGCAAAACAAGAGTTCAGACTTGTAGGCAGAGGTGACATTTGGAATTTTAGACACACCCACCAGGCAGGCTTGAGTTGAACCCAATTAGGGTCAAACTGGGAATGTCAGTGAAACTGACGAGAAAGAAACAACAGGTAGGTTTTCTTTGAAATTCTATATTTTGCATTTTATTTTCTATTTGAAAAAGTGAAACGATGCGTAGTTAAAAAATGGTGAAATGCAACTTAACTTTGATACTGTAATAATAGAATCTATCAGCATGATTGGGAGAATTCTAATTGAGAAAATAAGACTAAACTAGAAAAAGGCTTTAATTAAAATTTCTCAATAAAAAATTGGTAATAAAATGTTTAACCCTTTTTTCCAAAATTAGATTGTTTCATAAAATGGGACTCCAGACAATTGAAAAGTTTATTTAGATTGGACTTGGTATTTGACCTCATGCTCTATGATGCCTTTGCTACCTTACTTTCACTGATTGCATGTTTGTTTATGTATTTGCAGCAGATATGTCTGTTAATTCCTCCAACACCATCATTGAAGTCTCCATATGTGACTACATCAGTCTTGCTAACCGTATGATCAAGGTCATCCTTCTTCTTCCTCTTTGCATCTACTTACTCTACCTGTGCTACCAGCAATGGCGACAGCAGCATTGCGTTTGGAGCCATTCTGACTTGTTCACTTTCCACATGGCTGCCATGGAGCTCTTCTGGATCTTTGGTTGCTTCTGCCTCCTTTTTCAAAGCTCTACCATAATTTCATCTGTAGGAAGCATTTTTGTTCATGTTGCCTTCTACGGAGAGATCCTTTTTCATGTTCTGACTTGCATGGAACGTTACCTGGCTGTAGTTCACCCCGTAATCTATCATGGACTAAAAAGCAAACGTGGACATCGGATTAAAATAGCTATAATTGGTGGTGTTTGGCTACTGAGCTTTACACTCACATCCCTGCAGTTAGGCGTTAGTTCTGTTTACGACTCTGTCTCTTTGCTGTGCCTTTTGATCTTGTCCATATTTGCCACATCTTTCTGTAGCTTCTATGCAATTCGTACTCTGGCTCATCCAACACCTGGGCTCAAAAAAACGGAGCGAGCTGACCAATCAAAGCAGAGAGCTCTTCACACTATCATCTTTCTGTGGAGCATGCTTTGCTTGTGGTTTGTTATGCTTCTACTTCAGGTTGTTGTTGAGCGATTACCATTCAATGTCCAATGTGTAGCAAAGACAGGTTTGAGTTGGTTTAATCTCTGTAACAGTTTGGTGTTACCACTGATGTATCTTCACCGTACTGGAAAAATGTCTTGCAGCTGTAATAAATGACTGGTAAAAAATAAAGAAAATGGTGATAAAAATGTAAAATATTAATGTTAAATAAATGAGAGGAGCAGAAGTCTCACTGACAGTTGGAGGAACTGATTTATTTGATTCCAGTGATTGTCTCAAAAGGTTATGCAACAAAATATTTAAGTTATACCATAATTTATGTGGAGGCCTATTTCATGAATTAATTTTTTTTAAATCATTCTTTTGAAGAATAGCTTAAAAAAGAGTGTTTATTCTCAATTTATTTTTACTACTTTAGTCAGACTCAAGATAATTATGTGAATATTCTGGGTTGTTTTATTTCATTAAATGAGGGGTACTAATAGTTTTTTCCATATGTGTATACAGCTGAATTTCGCCTCTGTGGGACATTAATCAGTTCTATTCTGTTCCAAATCAAACATCTTTGTTTACATAGTGAACAATTTAATGAGTAAGTGTATTGGCAAGAAAATAAATGAGTAAAAGCAGGGTTATTAGATTAAAATGTTTTATGTGAAAATGAACAATTTCACTTATTTCTCTCTTTAAGCTTGTTTGTCAGATGCCTTCTACAAAAAAAAAAAAAAAAAAAACGGTGACAGGATTCACCCACTCGCTAGTCCCCCGCAAAAATTTTTATAGATTTATTTATTCTTCTTTAGACTTTGAACATGGAGGTAAATATAAACAGGCACTCAGAGACAGGTCATGAGGGTATACTTACTGAACCACCAGAGCCTCAGCTATACTTTGATGTTGAACATTTCTAATTTTCTTTGTTACCTTAGAACCAATTTAACAGTGGTTTTATCTTAGTTTTTACTTTCCAGATCTGGATTTCTGCTCCAATCAACAGGAATTTCTGTCATATAGAAAATATTTTATGTCCTGTATTAAGTCTTTGTTTTGTAAATGTGGTGTCGAATAAAAACTGATGGTTTTAATGGTAATATATAAATACATTTTATTGAAAAAACATATTTTGTGCCTTATTATTATTATTATTATTATTGCATTATTTTGAACTGTGTAAAACCATGTAACATTCATTTGACTGCAGTGTCTGGGCGTTTCTCAATATGCGTTCTTGAGCGTTCTCGTGTGCTCGTGTACTCGTGACACGTCATCAGCCTCAGCCCGAGT
>NW_015150502.1:22254-31219 GCF_000732505.1 Cyprinodon variegatus
GTGTGGTCTGTTTACAGAGTTAGTGCGAAATAAAAAAAAAAAGTCAGACGTTGAGCGGACCAGAGTGACCAGCAGACCTCCGAGGGTAACCTCATACGTGCTTGCGTGCTCGCATTCTCGTCAAGTCCGATCTTCCTGCGTTCTCGCCAAGAACGGACTTGACGAGAACGCTCGGCTTACTCTCTTGAACAGGTGGTTGTTGCCAACAGCTGGGCGTGGCCCCGCACCTGTGGCTCATTGGGGCTGCTCTACTGGTGCTTAAATGGAGCATTCAGTCAGCTGAAGGACGCCAGAGTGTTAAACCGTTGTGGTATGCCAAGGCCTCCGTCCTGTCGACAGATATCTGAAATCTGACTTTTTGGGTTCCTGATTCTACAAGTTTTCTGTCTCCCTCAGTTCGTCAAGCCCTGGATTGCTCACCCGCCTGTCTCCACACTCTGAAGACTGGTCACTGAATCTCTGCTGCTCAGATTCTGCTCTGGCGTTCCCCCTCCAGTCCCCTCGGTACTACCGAGTCAGACAAGTCGAGTCAGCTGCCTCCGCTGCGATGCTGCTCGGACCCCCGCCAAAGTCCCGCCTGTCGCTCAGCCACCTCCTCCCATCAGAAAGCTGTCAGTTACAGAACCCATTCCTCCAGGTACGGATGACCTATCCCTTCCCGGATAGATCATCCATACCTGGCGATAAGCAGAGCAGCAACAGCACAGGTTTATTTTGCTTCTCTTAGTCTTAATCAGTTTCCTTTTTCCACCCGCAGAACTCCAAACACTGACATTCCGAACCTCGTCTGCGGCCACTGTTCTGATTTGACATTTATTTTCTGTAAACTAATAAACATCTTAAACTGCTATGTTTTCCCCCGTCTGTGTCTCCATGTGGGCCAAACACCTTAATACCATGATACTTGCCCTTTTTCTTTAATGTTTTATTTTATGATTCACTTTGCAAATTAAAGAAATGATTAATCTTTTCACCTCAGGTAAAAGTGAAATACCGGATGACATGATTACATGTGAGTTGTCGAGGCTTTTCAACACTGCACCTACAGTTACTGAAATACATGTTTGAGACAGAGAAATGCAAAGGTACTGTTTAGTGTTTTTTACATGCGAAATATCCCATTTTCAGTTGAGTAAAGTACAAATCAGGACAACATACAAATAGAAGGCCTATTTCAAGGCTAAGACCTTTGCACATTACAGCTTTTATTTTCTTTTGCACAACCTCGCATACATTTGTCATTGCTTACATTGACTCATAGTTTACTTGTTTATCAGTTCGATTTCTTTTTACTTGGACAAACTTGTCATGAGTCCAAGTAATTTCTGCAGTGACAAACTAGGTTTGTTTGGGTTCATAGTTCGTTTATCCTTGGAGCCGTTGGGTTTTTTTTTAAGGTGAAGCCGATGGCTTTAAAAACAATTGGCCCCAGTCTAGAAAATCACTTGGAAAGAAATCTGCAGAGGGATAGAAGCAAAGATGACGAAGCTCCTCATGCTGATTTGTCTGCTATCTGCAGCTTTATTACATGTAAGTTTCATTTCACTTCATTTAGTTTACTGAAATTCTTACATTCTTAAGTGAGATGCTATTCTGGATGTTAATGACTGGTCTGTTTGAAGCAATAAGTAACCATAATTAACCTGACAAGCAAAGAATGAATATTGATATTTTCTTTAATTAACCTTTCAGGTGCAGACTCTTCACTTGACCCAGGATGATGGCTCCGGTTTACCTCCAGCATCTCCTAATGTTGTTTTAGGTGCAGACATACAGTACATGTAGAATCCAAAATAAAGATATGTGTCTGGTCCAACTTTAAACCCCAAAAATTAAAATGCTCTTTCTGAGTTTACTCTATAACTTTTCTGCCTTTCAAATCTGCTGATATGAAACAGTGTGACTGAACAGGCAAAGCGATAAAATTCGCTTCATTGGGGCTAATACTTAATTGCACTGTAAAATGATTTATCAACTTTTATTAACCTAAAATACATTTGTGATCAGTCATTATCTCTGTTTTATTTTTCTCTGTGTTTGAAGGTGCTCGTCCTTTAGTTCCAAGGGAGCTTTTGGCAGAATGCTTAAATGATGATGACTATAACCAACTGTTAGAAACTCTTGAAAATGGCCTCCCCAAAACTAATACACCTCTTCATGTAATCATTGTTGGAGCTGGCATGGCTGGATTGACTGCAGCAAAGCTACTCGAAGATGCAGGACACAATGTGAGTAAATATTTCCTATATTATTTATAGTTTATTTTGTTGTTGACAAAATATAGTCTGTGAGGTTTCTGGGATCAGATCACCAAAGCGGACACAATTTATGAAAAGACAGTAACATGTAACATGTTATGTCTAAACAAGGTGACCATATTGGAGGCAAGCGGTCGGGTTGGAGGCCGGGTGGAGACCTACAGAAATCACAAAGAGGGCTGGTATGTGGAACTAGGGGCCATGAGAATCCCAAGTTCTCACAAGTAAGTAAAGTACTTCTAAACATCAAATGCAACCATGTTTACCAATACAGTTAAGATTTTCCTCTTTCTTGTCTTTAAATGTGAATTTATCTTTACATATTTTAACAGAATTCTCCTCCGCTTTGCGGAAAAGTTGGGTGTCTCACTCAATACATTTATAATGGATGACGATGAAACCTTTTACCTGGTCAATGAACAAAAGAAATACAAGAACTATGAAGTGAAAAAGAACCCAAACATTTTGAAGTACAACCTGTTGGAGAATGAGAAAAACAAATCAGCAGATGAACTTTTACAGGGAGCTTTAAGACAGGTATTTCCAACCCCATTACTACTTTTATTCCATTTTTCTAATATTCAAATGAGGCGGTGGGGTTATACCTATGTGGCAGCGCTGGTCAGTGATTCAAGTATGAGTAGAGGAATGCATCTTGAAATAAATAAGAATAAAATGTTAAAATAAATTGAATTTGCAGTTTCTACCTTCTACCAGTTAAATAACATGCTGCTGTCATTTTGCACATCTCTGATGTTGCTGCTATTTTCAAATGTCCATCACTCTAAAAATGTCCATAGCTGCATATTTATTTATTCTCCAGGTGCACAGTATTTATAGTGTGAATAAACAGTACTGTATTAAACCAGACAAAATGTGAGATTAAATGTGTAATATAGTCTGGCCCCAATGAATGAAACATCGTAAGATTGCTGATTAGAACAACACGTTGTTTTTCAAACCATGTCTGTGCTTATTAGCCAACGCTCTGACCAATGAGGGCAACTGACTGTGACGAAGTAAGCTCAACAGAAATCCGGTGGGGGAGAGTAAACAAACAGCCTGTGAAACGGCTGACGGTGAAACGGCGAATACGTCCTTCTTAAAGAAGAATGAGCGTAGATCCTCTTCCTGCTCACATTTCAATGAAAACCCCAAGTCTAATCCTTCTGAAACTGATTCCAAAGCTGAGTCAAATGAGAACTGTTGAATAGTTGTTGCCATCTTCCTTGTTGTGCTTTCTCCAGCGTCGCACAGCTTTGTCATCATGCCCTTGAGTTAAAAGCCTTTGAAAGATAACAGGAAGGAACCAGGAAAAAACTTTAATACATTTTCCAATTGCAAGATGACTACTCCACCCAGGGAACCACAGTCCAGAACCAAATCATTTTACACTGGTGTCTGTATCACCAAATGATCACAAATGTATTGCCTTTACTCAGTTTTCACAGTATATCTTTCCTATGTAAAATTAAGTTTTTTCAAAATTATTAAATGAAAAATAACTTTTTTACAGATAGAAATTGAAGTGGTGGAACATGGGTGCCAGGCTGCTTTGAAAAAATATGACAGATTTACTGTAAGGGTAAGTTATGTTTAAGTTCACACAAATTTATGACAAAACTTTAACTTTCTTGCTGAGTCATTTTTGGCTTCAGTAATATGAAACCCTTTGTTTTCATTAGGGATACTTAAAAGAATTTGGTCACTTGAGTAAAGAAGCAATAAGGATGATCGGAGACCTTCTTAACCAGGATAGCCTAATGCACCTTGCACTGAGCGAGATGGTCTATGAGCAAAGTGTCATCAGTGACGACATCAGGTAAAACTTGCCAGCTACACTATACATCAATTTATAAGAAATTATCTTTGAACTAGGGCCTCAGGTCAGTGTAACTTCTGAGAAGTCTAACTGAAATCTGCTAAGTTAAATGTTCGGTGAACAAACTGGCCCAATGACACGTCGCAAAAGACAGAAAAAAATAGTTTCACAGATGGAGGCCAGGGATAATCCTTATTGTCCACAAGTTCATGACTTAGCTAGTGTTGATTTCCACAGAAAATATACTATGGGTGTCCTGAAGATATTACAAATATTTCAACGTTTGTGAAAAGAAGACAAGTTATTATGTTCTACAGTATAGCTAGAGGTCTTTTTTTTTCTTTTATTTCCCCAAGAGCAGCCTGTTAATTTAGGAAAGCTGAAAAGGATCATGGATGTTGCTTAAGGATTTTATCCTTGTCATGACTCAAGAAAAGTGTTGGTGGGCTGGTGATGGTTTGAGAGAGGTCAAAGGCCGGCTAGTTGCCCACTTTCTGCCATGTTAGTATGTGTTAGTATGAAAACTGTGTATTTGCACAATTAACACTGGCATAGTTGGTCCTTCATTCCTTCTAGTACTTGTCCACCTTTATATGTTGGTCGAATGCAGTCAACCTCTGAAGCATAACATTTTTAACATCAACTGCTCCCCAGGTCTCCTCTGGCCAAATTCCAAAAGTGCATATTACTGACATTTTGTCTCATTCCTCCTAGATTTGCTGCCCCTAAGCCTGACCTCATATAAGTGGGCAACATTGGCTAGCTGGCTGGCTGGTGTGTATATTAGGCAGAGGAGGTTAATCCAGGCAGCTGTGGCTACAATGTAGCTTACCAACATTAGTGTGTGCATGAATGGGTGAAGGACTGAATGTAGTGTAAAGAGCGTTGTTCAAGTACAGGCTATTTTACATTTACCATCCAAGGATATTTCAGCAACATGACTAGCTTGCAAATATTTCTTCCGTTTTTCTGTTTTCCCTAGTTTTAGTGGGTTCATCTCCATCAAACAATGTGAAATCCTGTTATTGTTCAAATAATGGTAAATGGCATGTGCTTATATAGCGCCTTTTTTCAAGTCAGGAGTCATTCACCCATTCACGCACACATGCACACACTGAGGGTGGCAAGCTACATTATAGCCACAGCTGCCCTGGGGCTCACTGACAGAAGCGGGGCTGCCATACACTGGCGCCACCGGGCCCTCTGACCACCATCAGTAGACAATGCAGGTGAAGTGTCTTGCCCAAGGACACAAGTCAGGGCTTGAACCGTCAATCCTTCAATTTCAGGGCAAACTCCTACATCAAACGCCACTGTCACCCTCACAAATAAAACTGGCTTCTTCATAAACTTAGAGAGGTTTTCCATTGAGAAGTGATTTGTTTTCTTATAAATGCTTGACCCGTTGTTGAAAGAAATACACTATTTTATGGCATATGAGAATGAGCATTGTTTCTTTCTTTTTGCATTTCAGGTACTATGAAGTTAAAGGTGGGACAGATATTCTCCCAAGAGCTTTCCTTAAAGTTCTAAATGTCCCAATTTTACTGAACTCCGAAGTTAAAAGGATCAAGCAGTCAGATGAAGGTGTGTTGGTCTCCTATAAGAAAGATGAGCAGTCCTCTCTTAGTGACATGAAAGGGGATGTTGTCCTGGTTACGACCACAACTAAAGCAGCTCTTTACATGGACTTTGATCCACATCTTTCCACCCAAAAGATGGAAGCTCTTAGGTCAGTTCATTATGACAATGCTGTTAAAGTTGTTCTCACCTTCAGTGAAAGATTTTGGGAAAGAGATGGCATCAAAGGGGGAAAAAGCGTCACAGATAGGCCTTCTCGTTTCATCTACTATCCCAGCCACAGTTTTGCTGAAAATGAGACTATCGGAGTTCTCCTGGCTTCCTACACCTGGTCTGAAGATTCTCTCCTCCTCTTGGGTGCAAGTGACGAAGAGCTGAAAGAGCTGGTTCTGAAAGATTTGGTACTGATTCATGGGGAACATGTTAAGTCTTTGTGTACCGGTGTGGTGGTTAAGAAGTGGAGTTTGGATCCTTATAGTAAAGGTGCATATGCTCTATTTGCACCCAACCAAAATGTAGAATATGCAAAAGAGCTCTTCAGGAATGAAGGCAAGATCCATTTTGCTGGAGAACACACAGCTTTCCCTCATGCCTGGATAGAAACCGCAATGAAATCAGCAATAAGAGCAGCAACAAACATTAATAACGAGGCTCAGAAGACATAATCTAGAAAACAGGTTGTTGAAATGATAGTGTGAGTTTTCACAATCATCCAGAAGGAGCTGGAGAGTAAATGTATACCTGCTTTTCCCTCCTGAAAGTGTTCTCAGATTAGATAAATGGAAGACAATGAATATTTGGATACTTGACGGGATAAATACACTGTCCAAGCAAATAAAGTCTTCTTCAAATCCAGTCCTTTATTGTATTTCTGTATATTATGGATGCTCAACAGTGATGATCATAGAGGGATTTATATACTATTCAAATTGCAGTATGTGTATAATACGACCGCACTACAATATAAGATGCTGTAACACATGCATTTAGTGAACAATTTTTAGATATTTATCAGTTGTTCACAGTGAACTGATAACATAAGATCTAAAAGTGTAAAATACACAATAATACTCATTAAAAAAAAGTGCATCAGAAAAATGTATATATGTACATTCTATATCCATGCTAAACATAAAATGCTTAGCAATCATACTTATGTTAAATAATACAATTTTTAAGGTACTTAGAATTGGTAAATATGCAAAAAACTTTTCTTCTTACAATGACTGGTACGACAAAAAACTTTGAAACAAAATTTTTTCTTGCTAGTTTAAAGTAGTACAGGGTAGACCAGGGTTTTTTAATTGCAGATCTGGTGATGTTGTGCACATTTTAAACATATCTTTACTTCAATACACCTTAGTCAAAACATTTAGGTCAATAGCAGGTTTCTGGAGAATGTGACTGCATATTGGCGAGAGGTAATTTAGCCATTTGATTCATGTTTGAAAGTGGAGACGCATCTAAAATCATACACCACTTCACCAATTCAGTAGATAGCAAACCACCTATTGCTTCAAAGTTGGATGTCAGCCCATTTGATCAATATGTAAAAAACAACAACTATGGGGTTTTTTTTGTATGAAATAAGAGATCCAGAGAGAAAAAAGTCATGAAATGAGTGCTGCAAAGTGGCATGGCAAAACACAGAATTAGAAATAAACAGATAAAGTAAGTAAATGTCTGTAAATAACCCATATATTTAAGATAGGTTTAAGGAAGCAGACAGACAGCTACACATGCATGAAAAAAGACCTTGGGAACTGAATTTAAAAATGACTGCTCTAAGGTCAGGCCCACATGTTTCAATTTACAATTGATATAGCTTTAACTAACAGAATGTACTTACAGCTTAACAAGCAAAAAGGTTGTTTAATTTTTCCAAAGCAAAACAGATTCCACCCATATTTTATTACCTAAGAAGTAAAATATTTTCATGTACCCCTTGCAATGCACTCGCGGACCATAAGGGGCACCCCTACCCCCAGTTAGGAATCCCTGCTGTAACTAATCACTGATAAGCCTTTGGACATTAGTAGATAGTTTTGGATAGAGATTAAAATATTATAAATTATAATATGTACTATAATATATATTATAATATATATTGAATATATAAAATAATATCACAGAAATCTTGTCTGTTTGAACTGTATTCATTGATTTTTAAATCTAAATGTTTTTTAAACTTTCCCCTGTGACGACTTATTAGAATCAGAAAATGTCACAAATTAGACATTTCATTGTTGTTGTTTTTTTTGCGGGGGGGGTGTATTGGGGTTTGGGGGTTGTGAAATTAATGTTTGTTGTGCGTCAATTTTGTGGCACGTGTATTTTTATTTGTTCTTCTGGAGTGGGAAATAAATCTATAGCTTTCCAGCTTTGTCATAGCATTATCAGAAAAAACACTGACATGTATGATGACACACCTTTTAATGTCATCAGAATGTACTTAGACTAAATTTATTGTAATTCCAATTCAATTCATTTTAGTTTATTTATATAGTGCCAATTCACAACATGTCATCTCAAGGTACTTTACAATTCACCAGATCATCCAGTCAAACTGATTCAAAGTTTCCTATCTAAGGAAAACCAGTTGATTGCATCAACTCATTGACTCGAAGGCAATCCCTCACACTAACCATGCTTGCGACAACAGTGGAGAGGAAAAACTCCCTTTTAACAGGAAGAAACCTCCAGAAGACCCAGGCTCAGTGTGAGCAGCCATCTGGTGAGGCCGACTGGGGTTCAAGGAGACAGAAGCAGAGATACAAAAGGACACTGTAAAAGGCGGCCCCATCCAGGAAACACACAGCCAGGCAGACGAGCTCCAAGCCAGCTCCTGTTGGGATCTAGAGGCTTGTCTACTTTCTCCACCAGAGGGCGCACAAGATCTCTCCTGAGGGCATGAGCTGACTGCGACACCTGTTTCCCATCTGCTCATCAGGAGGCCCTACTTAAGGAGGAGGAGCCTGACACTTCCCTGCCAGAGTGTTTGCCAGTATTGGTACAGCAAAACCTGAGCCAGCTTCTCTGATCTGAAACCCTGATTTTTGTGAACAAATCTGATCCTGTGTTCTTCTGCCTCACAGATCCTGACTTATCTGGAAATCGTTCATCCTGGAGAAAATAATCACTGTCTGGAATCTGCCTGCCTGCCCTCCGTCTCAGGCCCCGTCCACACGAAGAAGAACCCTGGCCTAAACGCACAAATTTTTCACCAAACCAGCCTCTCATCCACACGAAGCCGGCATTTCGGGGGTCTGTAAACAATCTTTTTTTTATTCAGCCTTCAGAGTGG
>NW_015150502.1:31229-39249 GCF_000732505.1 Cyprinodon variegatus
ACTCTGAAGGCTGAATAAAAAAAAGATTGTTTACAGACCCCCGAAATGCCGGCTTCGTGTGGATGAGAGGCTGGTTTGGTGAAAAATTTGTGCGTTTAGGCCAGGGTTCGTCTTCGTGTGGACGGGGCCTCAGTCTCTGCCTCTGCCCTCAGGCCTCTGCCTGCCGACTAGCCTCTGGACCCACAAGTTTCCCCCCCTGCTGATCAGATTACTCTCTGAGCAGGTATTTAACCCCATCATCTGTAAACTGCAAGTTTCCTGGATCAAATCTAACTGCTCTGTCCTCCTCAGTGGCTTCCCTCCCGTGACCAGTCTGACGACCCAAGATCCTGTGCACCCATTTACTTGTAAACATTGTTAAATAAATCATTTAACTTTTTCTCCGTCTCAAAGAGTGATTTCTGCATGTGGGTTAGATGCCTAGACCCCAACATGACAGCTCCCATGTCAGAGGATGAAGAGAGCACATCCAGCCAGTCACAGTCAGAGAAACAGGACTACACTGGAAAACAGACCGATCTCCAACATCTATGAACAAAGGTATTGATGTCAGCAGCACATCACAAAACCACTGTGTACTATGACCCAATCACAGGTTGAGTGTGGGTTAGTTACATGATCAAGCCACATCCAAGATGGCAGAGAGGGCATTGAATTGTGTGTTAACGTTAGCAACAGTAGTAACACTAGATGGAAGCGAAGTTTGTGAAGCCTGGAGAAAACCTTCCTAACTGAAGAAGGAATTAAAAACGAATGGCAGTGGGCAGAGATGGAAGAACTTGCCAATGATTGCAAGCAGTATGGTAGCTAGTGCAAAGTGTAAGGGAGCCAGGAAGGCTGCCGTTTCTGTACATTATGCTCCTGGAAACTGATAATATGGATCCAGAGGTAAGACAGTGTTGTCATGTCGCAAATTGGACCCTGGTCACGTAGCTGCTGTCTGTACTCTCCATCCCACAGCAGTTACCAGGAGTGTGAGGGAACGAGGCAGCCAAGCACGAGGACACAGTGGTGATTATCAAGAAAATAGGTTTTATTTTCCCAAAGTAACAAGAATCCAAATAATATTGACAGGGCCCTTAAAAGAGGTCAAACATTGAGACTAATGTAGGGCAAAAAACATCAAGGTTAAAACAAACAAAAACTCAAGGTTACTGCACAAACAAACTGACCTGACACACAGCAAACAAAGGGGACTTAAATACTGGCTGATCAGACCAGGCTACCCACTGAGGAAGAGGTAGGGAGAGCATCTATACAAATTTAACAAAAAGTTAGCTTGAGGACTAAACTTAGATTACTAATAACTAAACAAAATTAACAAAATGAGCAAATCACAAAAGCAAAAGAATGAAAAGATTACGTAGCATATTAAAATATAAACTCCATGGTCTTCACCCTTAGTGGAACTCCGGATGGTACCACCCAATCAGTCATTGAGTGTGCCAGCCACATTCCTTTGCATTTTATCAAATTATGTAGCCCAAAGATAATTTGTCTTTTTATACAGGAGAGCTAGTGGCATTAATGCTGTCACTACAATGGGTAGAAGAAGCAAAACCTGTCTCAGTTATTGTTTGTTAAGATTCTAGCACTGCTCTGATTATTAATAAGGAAATGTATTCAAAATCTAGACAAGATATAATTTATGATATTGTTCACAGTGTTACTAGAATAAAAAGGCATGGTGTGCAGGTTACTTTGTTATGGGTTCCAATGCATATAGGAGTGCAGGGTTATGAGCTGGCAGATTTCTATGCTAAAAAAGCAGCACAAAAGAACCAAGTAAACATTAGTAATAAATACAGTGAAGCAGAGATTAAATCTATAGTATAAATGTGGCTAATGAAGATTTGGCAGGAAAAATCGGGCAGAAAACGTAAAGGAAGACATTTATATAGAATTTCAAAAGAAGATCAATCAAGTAAGGAAGAAAAAAGGTTTTACTGGTCCAATGTTCTTGCACAGTCCATTTTTTTAACGTTCAGTTCCATGTTTATATTTAATCTTTTGATAGTGAGGACCAACGCCTGCCTACTTTGATGGCAGATCCAATTTCGAATTAAAATTTTTAGTCATGCAATTAGGATACCATTTGTAGATATTCTGTTTCTTTGTCCTAAGATAGAAGTTAAAGTCAGTAAGAATAAGCAAACAAACAATTAGGCATACACAGAGTACATGAGGTCAGTGCTAAATCATTGATGTATTTGAACGTCATAATCAAATCCAGTGGTGATACATTGTCAAGTCAAAGTGTGCTAATGTCATTTTCTGCCACAAAACATTGACATTGATTTACATATCTGGGTGATTTTCCTCATAATAATGTTTGCTTTGCACAGACAGAGAAGATACATAAACAAAATAGACTAAATGTAATATCCTTAATTCTAGTTCTGTACTACATACATACAAGCTGATTTGCCTGATGAAATTAACTGTGAAGAATCAGAGAATTAATTTGTTTGACTACCACAGAATCTGCCGTCCAGCTCTTTTTAAGGATGCATTAGAAGGTGTGCAGAGCAGTCATTCAGTTTCACTCTACCACACTAACAGATAAAAGCAATTCTATACAGGTAGGTAAAACATATAAGTATAACTAAAACTTTGCTTCTTCTAAATACTGTTTTTACAGTTTTTAAGTAGAATTTTAATGTTATTTTAAACAATATTTGCTTTTAATTTATATGATAAAAAAATAATAATAATTTGCACTAAATATGTTCCATTCATTTTAAGATCTCCAGTCTTGGGTAACTGCTTGATAAAATGTCCTGGCTTACTTCAAAGTAAACAAAAGAGGATTTTATGGAGGTAAAACAGAAGCTCATGTTTAAACTTTAAGTTCTGTTATTCTTATGTTAATTTGATTTTTATATAGGATTCATTATTCGGTCACTAAAGTAACAGAATCATGGGATTTCCTTGCCTGTGTGTGTGACAGCTTATTTATGCACATCTAATTTATGTACATTTGATCTTTTTTAATAAAATGCATATATTGCATAATATGTTTTTAGCATTGCAAATCTTTACAATACAGAATTTTTCTGTAATACATCCCCTCACCTATTTGGTTTGATCTGTGTCTGGGATGAGTGTACAGTATAAGATTGAAGGGAAGCACATTCTTCGTAAAAACAAAGAAATTTAATCCTTTCCTTGTGGTGGTAAATGACAGAATAAACATCCCTTTATTGAGGACATTTCATGCTTTACCAGTAATAGTGTTCAGAGCTCCTTGGATGTTTTAGCTGTTCACTCTCACTCATTATTCATGTGCAGTAACCACAACCTCCCTAAATTTCTAATTGCACATTGTAGTTCTTGAATGCAACAGTTGGGACAAGTTCTGTCCAGAACTTTAATAGGAGCTGGTTGTTAGAAAACAAACAAGATAAGACTTAAGGTCTGTTTTTTCTCTCATTTTTATTCCAGGGTTGCACCATTTCATTTAACAACTCACCAGCACACACAATTTACACTAAAACTTCTTTCATATGGTATCACTTGCTTCTAAAGAGACATTTTGTGGGTATTGTTTTAGTTAAATATAAATCCTACTAAGTTTAACTTAAAGAAATGAAAAAAATAGAAAAGAACATGAGGAAGAATGGCAGTTTATACTGAAGTGACAAATTTACAACAAATGAAAATATACTGTACATTTTTTTAAAGCAGTAAACTTATATTATAGGAAATTCGCATTAAGTTAATGTGCAAAATGTTCATATTTCTTCATAAAATTGTACAAATCAGCATGGACAAAAAACAATATGTTTGTTGGAATTTGTGATGTTTCTAGATTCTAACCACTGTTCTTGTTTTTTTGTTTGTTTTTTTACCATTTCTCAATTCAAAATAATGCTAGTATGGACTTGTGTTCTCGCCAAGTATGTTCTTGACAGTAACAGGAAAGTACTGACTCGATAAGAACTGGATCATCCAGCATAAATATGGGTCAACTGGAACAGAAGCTTACTCGTCACCAGGCGCTCGGCTTGTCTGGAGCTGCATTTCACCTCCTGTGATTAATGGTTTCTAAATAATAATAAATTCTAACTTTTTTCATTTAGTGGGGGAATAATAATCAACACAGTCAGATAAGCAGAAATCAAATGATCCTTTTTCATTAAAAAAATTCCCATCAGATCCAGCGGTACTTCACACATGGCTATGCAGAGAGAGGGCTGCTGCAGATGGGCTAACATTAGACTTGGCTGCGGTTAGCCTCGGAGGTCCGCTGGTTGCCACGGTCCTCTCAACTTTAGAACGTTGTTTTAAATCATGCACCAAATCAGTAAATGGACCATATAGTGATGCTTAAAAGTAAAATGTTCTCGGCTCAAATGATCTTAAAATGTACTTTTATAGAACAACGGCAACAGAAAAGAGAACATTTAACTTAATACTCTGAGCTCTTTGTGAGCGCTCAACTGGAAGCTGCTGCTGCCACAGTGCATGCTGGGACAGCTGTCAATCTCAAGAGCAGACCAGTCTGCTCTGATGCATGCTGGGTAAAGAGGGAGGGCCATTCTCGGTCTGCTGTTCTTGTGAATTGGAACAGTACTAGGGCGGTGGCTGATGAGCACACAAGAACGCACAAGTATAAATATTGAGAAACCGCCTATTTGTTTTTTCTTATATTAGACAGAGTAAAGATAAGAAGAACCACACATTGTCTCCTGAGAAAGCTTTGCAAAGTTTTTTATGTTGATCCATTAGTTGTAGTTTGTCTTAAAGATTTCACCGTTAAACAGTATTTCTTCATAACCTCGTCTTCTTACTTGTCTCTCAGGTATTCAAGTTCAAAATCATGATTCTCAGATCTTCTGACTTCCTGCGCTATATGGATTTTGCTCCATCCAACCTCTCTCAGATTCAGAGTTTGAGTAAATGCTTCAATTACACTACTGTTACCCACATCATGTCATCTCTCTGTGCCGTCAACATCCTTCTCATCAGCCCTCTCTATTTTTACGTTCTTCATCTTGGATGTCAGCATTGGATGAAACTCTGTTTCTCATCATCTGCACCAACAACAAGACAATCTGACCTCTTCACCTACAGCATGGTCACCATGGGATTGATTGAAGTACTGGCTCACATTCTTTACATTGCTGGGGTGTATACCACTGTCTTTGAAGTAGCACAACATGGACTTAATATAACTTTTGTGTGCTGGTTTGTAAAATTGTATTTTCATACACTGACCTGTATCGAGCATTACATGGCTGTTGTTCATCCAGTCACATACCTGGGTCAAAAGAACAGGACTGGATGCAGCATCAAAGGCATCCTAACTGTTTGCGTTTGGCTGCTCTTGCTTTTCTGGGGGATTTCAATTAATTTTATGAGTAATTTCTTCAGTCTGTTTATCTGTCTAGCTCACACACTCCTTGCCTTCATAGTGATGTTTCTCTGCTCTTTTTCTGTTCTTTGGGCACTCAAACGTCCGGGTCCAGGGAAAGGCAGCGGTAAAAGAGAATACCTTGATCCGAGCAAGAAAAGGGCTTTTTGCATTATCTTAACTGTTATGAGTGCTGTTTTGCTTAGCTTGCTGTGGATGCTGCTCTCTGGCGCCATCTTTGCCTCAGAGCTCCTGCATCTCAAGGACAAATGTCTGTTAACAGCATTAATTCCCTGGTTCAGCTTGCCATCTAATCTGGTTTTACCCATTTTACATTTGCAGAAAGCAGGAAAACTACCTCAGTGTTTACACAACTCTCAACCAAGAGTAATTCATGGTTAAAATAAAGTTACAGAATCAGAGAACCAAAAATTAGAGGCTAGACAGAAAGTTTCTAAATTTTCTACACCTAAATAATGAGGCTTAGTATGACCACAACCTCAGCAGAGTGTTATCTTATTTCTGAAATCTGGTGTCCTGAGGCCAGACATCTAAAAGCTATAATAGTTTCAGACCTCTGGTCTTTTAAAACAGGGCTTTGGAGGACTGGAGCCCCTTGTTTTATAGGTCTAGAAAAGCAGAATGTATTGACGTCAGACATATTCTTGCTGGTCAGATCAGTCAGGAGAGCAAAGACAATATGAAACTCTCAAATTATTTTTGCAAAGTTACTACCCAAAGGGATTTTTTTTTTTCTAAAACCTCTATTTGCTATAACCTACTAACTTTAGAGGTAGAATTCAAACTAGACTGAACACGTAGTCACTTAAGTTTACTAACAGAGAAATGGTTGACCGTTCCTGATCTAGAACAGTCTTTACCATTTGTCAGGGTTTGACCAATTAAAAGCTTTCCTTTTCTTGGTGCAGAGTCACTATTTGCCAAGACTTTCCTCTAGTACTGCAAAAGCAATAAAACATCCTTGTGCCATTACTAAAGGGGCCAGAGGAATATCTAAACATTTAACAGACTGTGGTCAGAAAATTCTATTTTATTATTAATTTCCCTTATATATATCGATTGAGTGTGGATTTTGCATTTACATACTTCATAAAAGTTTCCAATCAAGACTTTCTCACCTGAACGCCACAAAGTGTCAGAAAGAAAATATTCATTTATTATTAGGGATTGTTTGCAACAGCAAATAATAGTTCCCATAACAAGCCATGTTCTTTTTCCTCAAGGTTTTTTTCAACATATGAACTGTTTTTTAGAAAGACTGTAAATTTCTTTGGTTAACTCTGTGGGGAAACCTTCACAGCTCCCCTTTGCAGACTTTAAGTTAGTGAGAAAAACATTGTCTAGTAAGAACAGGACAGAACATCAAGCTGTCATGGCTGCTTTCATTGTCTTGTTCTCGCTTTGCAAAGATAAATAAAGTACCGACTGAGTGAATTACCATAGATCTCCTTTATTCAACTGGATTACATGGTTGAATACTTTTTCATACCACAAAACCAAGCAGGAAAAGACAAAGGTTTAACAGTAGAAGCCGGCACTAAAAGCAGTGTTCAAATGCAAAGTCAAAAAGACAAAGAATAAGGAGGAAAATCTCCTCTCATTCGAGTGCAACTACCTCTGCAATCATTTCTTCAAAGGGTGAGGGTTCTTTCTACTTTCATCAAACATCATCACTGAAATGACCAGTAAAAAATGGAAGATCCTGAATTCAATCAGAGATAATGGTTAACATTCAAACCCTTTATTAAAGGGATTCACCAGAGTCAGCAACCGGAACTTCAGGAAGGAGATTGGACATTGTTTCCAATGTTTTGTCCAATAAATTCTGATTCACTAAACCTTCTCAGAGTTTGGGGACTATCAGATTATCCCTTAATTAGGGGTTAAACTGTAAAAAAAATTCACATGCTTGGAAGATGTCTAGTGCTACTACCACAGAGGAACTCAATCTCCAAATGGAATTAAACCATTCAGATTAGCTGGCTGAATATATAAGAGGTAGAGTGTAGCCGCCTGGTGTAATGTACATTGGTTAAAGTTTTTTTGGGAAAAAAAAAAAAAAAAACTCCAGTCCGGCACGCGCCGCTTTGTTTATAAAAGATATGAATATAAAAAATATAACCGCAGATGTAAAATCAAGGGCCAAAAAAAAAAAGAAATTCCCTTTTAAAGACTCTGGACCTGTGTTGATCTATGGTTTCAGACAGTCATTTAAGCTCACCTTCCTTACCGCGCTTCTTTGAAAATAGCCAAGGGTTGTAAGAGTGTCAGGTCTAAGCACCTAAAACATCATACATACATACAGGGAAAGAAAGAAGGCACAGAGACAATTAATTTAGTTACTCGCGAGGAGAGTAGGAAGAGACTACAGAGTTTACAATCTCCACCCCACTCTGCAGTCTTCAGCTTTCTCCTCGCCATTTATTGAAGAAAGGGGATGTCCATAATTACACAAGCTAAGGTTTAACTAAAGGGAAAGGAAACAAAAGGATCTTACTTTAAACCTCAGCACATATGTTAAAACAAAGCATGTGGTTATTTTACAATTGAATTGTTCCAACAACACATATTTAGAAGACACATGTGATAGAGGATGTTCAGGCCTCGTTTACAACCCAGCATGTGATAGAGGATGTTCAGGCC
>NW_015150502.1:39283-54182 GCF_000732505.1 Cyprinodon variegatus
GCATGTGATAGAGGATGTTCAGGCCTCTTTTACAACCCAGCATGTGATAGAGGATGTTCAGGCCTCTTTTACAACCCAGCATGTGATAGAGGATGTTCAGGCCTCCTTCACAACCCGTCCGTTGCATGACCTTTATCTGGAACCATCTTAAGCAAGAGTTTATAAAAGATGAATCACACATTATACATCATAATAGTTCATTAGAACACAACCCATGAAACACAAAGGGAGTATAAATAAAATATTTCTAACAAAGAGAAAAAGTGTCTACAAAGTGTATGAGAAGAAAAGTCCTAAGAAGAGGCACATATATCCCAGAATGCTTTGCACGGAGAGCTCTCCTCGCAAAGCAGTTTGGTATTTGCTGTCACAGAGGCCTGCTGTAACCATAGGCTGTCGCTACCCAACAGCATAGACTAATAACAAAGATGGTGATGGCACCGTGCAGTGGAGGAAGAGTTATGTATTCATGCTCTCACATGCACTTTTTTTTAAACTGGAGAGGGTGGGTCTTTTAAAAAAATTTGCAAAAATCCTCCACATACCTTTAAGAACGCAAAGCCAAATATATATGTAATATAATGCCAAAGTAATATATATTGGTTCCTCTTTTTAGATTTTCAAGATCAGATGTAGCAGCATCTGACCATGAAAATGTAAAAATAAATAAGATAAGATAAGGACTGTGAAATGTTCAGACGCACCACTGTTTAAAACAGTGTGAATAAGCTACGGGTATGGCAGTAAACTATATACTTGAATTTACACAACAATAAATAATAAGACTTAAATTTGGCAGGACCTCTTTAACAATATGGAACCCAGAGATAATTAGAAAGGTACACCACAAACTAAACATCTTTGAAACATAACATTTATTGTATGTATTCTGTGGTCAGAAAATTTTGATTTCTCTTCGATATATATATATATATATATATATATATATATATATATATTCTATTATTTAAATAGAATAATATACTATTCCTATAACAAGCCAGATCCTTTCTCAAGGTTTGTTCATAACATGTTACTGTTTAACCAAAATGTCTGTATTTTGTTTTGACTCTGACTACTTTCCATCATTGTAAGTAAGGAAGATAAATGCTGGCCAGTTCAGAACAGGGCTGATTACCATGCAATAAGAGCTTTATTATGTCTTGTTCTCCCTTTGCAAAGATGTAATAAAATGCCAACTGAGTGAAATCCATCGATTTCTGTTTATTTAACTAGAGTGAATAGTTTAATGCTTTTTGTTATTATTTATATTATTACCATTATTGCTAAAGAAAAAGGGAAATAACCATGGCCCAACCAGGAAAATGTGCACCTAATGAAAGGACCTCTTTGTTACTTATTTGTTATATTTCTCATTAGAAGTTTCATCAATCACATACTCTGCAGGAAGAGCAATGCATACTCTGATATATATGTGGAAGATTGATGAAAGAATAAAATAAGCAGGTGTGAGTTTAGCATGATAGATTGTAGAAAATAAATGCATGTTTGTTTTGCATCATGCAAAAGACTGACTGTGCCACATAAGTATCATTACAGCCTTAAGAGACACAGAAGCATCTCTCTACGTTGGAAGCAAAGCTTGCACATTCAGGAAGACCCAAAAGGTACTGGATACTAGTTACCAGGTGGGACTTAAACTTCAGCCTTTTCGTTAAGATGTTCAAATCAATGCTTTAACCAAAATGTTCTTTTTCCTAATTATGCCTTTTGTTAGCTTGGAACTATTGGAAACTTTTGTCCATTTTCCCCTTAAAATAGTTTTCTTTAACTGACAAGGCATTTCCCTTTCTCTGCCCTAACTGACCCCCCCCTGTTTATATTCTCAGGTCTGATCTGAAGTTCACAAGTACTGTAGCAGATATGTTGAGTAGCAGCTCACTCATCTCTTATAACAAAACAGCTCTGCACTGCTACAGCTTTAAGCTCAGCGTCTCCATCACTTCTAGCATCACTGCAATAAAAATCATCCTTCTTCTTCCACTTTCTACCTTCGTCCTGCACCATGGTCACCAAAAATGGCAGCGGCAGCGTTCCTTTAATGCATCGAGCCACTCTGACATCTTCACCTACCACCTAGCTGCAATGGAGCTCATCTGGGTCTTTGGCTGCTCCTTCTTTCTAGCTGGCATATATACAGATCACACCCTAATCTTGACAGTAGGAATGTATTGTTTCTACATACCTTTCTATGGCGAGTTGGTTTTTAACCTGCTGACATGTGTAGAGAGGTATTTGGCTGTTGTTCATCCTCTCACCTACCGTGTGTTTAAAAATGTCCGCGGGATCAGAATCAGGAACACCACCATCGGATGTGCTTGGATCATCTGCCTTGGGTTGACCACCATGTTTAAAGGGTTACAATTACCACATGCAGTCATCTTTCATTTTGGCTTTTTTGTTCTCTCCATACTGACCGTATCGTTCTGCACCGTCTCTGTTCTTTGCATTCTGATTCGTCCAGGACCGAAAGAAGGGGGGAGTGCTAACCATTCAAGACGGAGAGCATTTTGCACCATCACAGTCATATCCAGTGTGGTATGGCTGTGGTTTGTCGGGCTCCTTGCATACCACTCTTTGATCCAGTCTGTTTTGGTGGACAGCAGTGTTGAATGTTTAGTTGTGGCTGCCATCAGCTGGTTCAGTCTGCCTTGCTCTTTGGTGTTACCTCTCCTTTACCTACAGAAGAAAGAACTTGTCCAGAAGAAGAAATTATGTTGCTGCTCTTAAGAGCGGCATCTTTCATAACCGCATTTTTTATTTTGTACAATTATCTCAAAGAGAGCTGTAAAATTAAGACACACACAGGTTTTGATAAATGTGTGTTCCAGTCATTAACCCCTAGGGGCTCTTGACTTGAGAAAAAGAGCTCCTCCTCCCTACAGGACTGCCTTACTGCTCAACTAAAATGTGTTTCAGCTCTCCAGACCCCTGCATAAAGAACACCATATGAAGATGTCTAAGGGTTTACACTAAAATGATTGCTCTCTGGCATGTTTTGTATTTTTGTTTGTATTGTTTTGTCTTGCTCTCAGTGTAGAGATTATCTGCAATTGTACTGTAATGTTTTTAGAAAGTGTGCTCAGCCATTGTACCTGTAATATGTTTTGTTGTTAGTTACATGAGAATCTGAAGCTTAAATCCTCCTTGTGTTTTGTTTTTTGTTTTTTTCCTGCAATTGGTTTGTCTGATTTAAGTGCTTAAAAATACTTTCTTGTTTTCTTTTACATTAATATTCAGTGGGTAGAAAAAATATATATATTCTGCTTGTTACCTTACTTTTTTAATTTACAGCAGAATATACTGTTCCCCTCCTGAGAATATCTAGCAATAGATTTTATTTAATTTGGTGTAAAGCCTTCAACATGAACTTGTCTTGAAAACATCCAAGCTTTTTTCAAGATTTGACTAAACTTGTTAATAAGTCTAACTGTAAGAGGAACCTTTCTCTATCCCTTTTCTGTCTGATCAGATGACTTTGCAGCTCCAATAAAGACTTTTTCATGGGTGGAGCTCAGGAGATGTATTGTTCCCATGTTGATGTAATTCACCACTTATGGAACAAGCAGTTTTCCTTTAAACCATAGGGTGGCAGCAGTGCAACAGATGCTATATTAACCATAAACTGATAACAGACAGTAATTATTATTTAATCACCTTAGTAACTTACATTAAAGATAAACAAAGAATTTATCAATTTGTATATGTATGTATAAATGTAGGATCATTATACCGGGTTATTGCACAAGGTGTTTACATGGGTTTTATATAGATGGATATTTATATTTATTTATATAGTTATTGCACTGGGTGTCAAATATAGAGAAAGTGGTTATTGCAAGGATGTCGAATAGTAAATTGCAGATATACATTGCACTTGTTATTGCCATTGTAATGTTGGATTGTAGAGTCTGGTAGCCACAGGGATGAATGACCTGGAGTAACACTCCTTTTTGCAAACAGGGTGTAAATATGATAATAATGTGTTTAGATTTAGTAGTAGATGTTTTTTTTAAACCTGGTCTTTCTTCAGTGATTTATTTATAATATAAAGATGTTGTGTTCTTTAATTACCCGTTGATTCAGTTTGATTAGTGTAGATAGGAAGTTCTGCAACTGTTTGGCTTCTCAACCACAAGATAGAACCAAAATGAAAGTAGAAGTTTGCAATAGAATATTTCCAGAAAATCTATTAAACATAGAGATATATAGTATTATATTAATAAAAACAGCAAGAACCAAAGTAATGCATTCATATTAATGTTTAAGCACATTAATATTCTTAATCATATTGTTTAATTGCATTTTTTTGTAGAGAATCTAAAGCCTCCATACTTGTTGATCTGTGACCCCAAATGAGGTGAAGACCCCAACTTTTGAAATTCAGCTTTTAGATTGACCCTGATCTGATTTATTTGCGTTTTCTGGAAGCCCTTATTTAACATTTTTTACAATCATTTTCTTTATGTACCAAATAAAGCGCCTGAGAAATATTGCACTCAATCATAAAGAAAAATAAGAAGGTGCCTCTATGTTAAGTCAAGCTTGGGAGAAGAAGGGTCGGAACCTTTATACCTTAACATTGTGGCACAGGGGCTAAAGAGGTGATCTATAAACACCTGAGTTAGGTGGCAGCCAGCCTAAAGAAAAACAACGACTCATTCTGAATTCTCTAAATTAGTGAGGACACTTCCCCCCCAAACAACAGGTGCCATTTAGATGTTTTTTTTTAGCTAAATATGGAAAGGCTGTCATAGTCTTGATTTAGTCCAGAAATAGTTGTTAAAAATAGGGTTGTGTTTGTTTGATCTGATTTTCTCCCACCTTATTCCAATAATAGATAGTCCAATAAATAATAAGGCTTTTCACCTTTCACTTTTCAACTCAATGTAAACATTGCTTGGACCTATCATGTTATCTTTTCAACCACTTTTTGCTAGATGGGTATCCATGTTGGAAATGTGTCAGCAGAGGCTATAATAATGCTAACCAAAAAAACTGCTGGCAGTTAGGAGGGAGCCAGGAGTAGGAATCAGCAGACACATCCTTATGACCCTATATTTGGGGGTGGCCTTTGTAAATATATTACAGAATAGGCTATTTCAAGAAACAGCTCTGTCATTGTGCTACACTGCCAATGCTATGCTCTCATTCCTATTTCAGCCAACCGATCATCATAAATTGTGATTTAGGGAGATAGCCACAAACATGGTGGTAGAGACTGTAAATAAAGCCCTCCTCTTGCTTGATAAACCTGTTGAGAGACCAAAGAATCCTATACTTGCCCATGTCTCTGAAAAGGGAGTAGGTAGGGTCATTGTTGGAGTGGTTGACCATGTTAAGAAGCTTCAGTCCATTGCATGGCAATGAGGATTTAGATGATAGCACCATCCTCATTGCCATGCAGGGGACTGTTAGAATAATTGTACATAAATGTATCTGTGTAGTGTTATAATGCATAAAGCTGTGTGCTATGTGCATGTGTTTATAGCCACCTTTTGTAAAGTATACTGTAATTTGTGGACTTGCTTTTAAGGAGGTTGTGGTTGATTTACGAGCAGCACTCAACCTGGTGAACTTTGGTGAACAGCTTCAACAGCTGAAACTTTGACTGAACCCTGAGATTTAGAGTATATGTTTACTGAGACTGCAAGTCTGAATTCCTTATCTTGTTTCCCCTCCCTAGTGCAGTATCAGCTGTTGTAACCAGGGACCCCTGATTTCAATAGATAGCGAGAAGAACGCTGGGACCGCAGAGTGGGTTGGAAATTTGTAAACTCTGCAGTCCCTTCCTACTCTCCTCGCGAGTAAAACTAAATTAATTGTCTCTGTGCCTACTTTCTTTCCCTGTATGTATGTATGATGTTTAAGGTGCTTAGACCTGACAGGGACCAAAACATATCGACTGGTCAGCTGAGCCCCAGATAAGATGATTTAGTGTATGTGAAACGTACATGCAACATTTTTTTAACAGGGCCCTGAGCAGAGAGCTTTTACATTCAAAATATACACCTTTGGAGTGTAGTGTTGACCTATGTATCATGCCTTTGTAAATCTATTACAGAATAGGCTATTTTAAGACACTTAGCACAGCTCTGTCGATTTGCAGTAACCACAAGGATGTCTAAGGCAGTAACCTCTGCAGGAGGAAAACTTGTGTGACCATGTTAATATGACAAAAGATGATAATGAACGTGTGAGTCACTAACCTGGTTTAATAGCTTAGTCCGTTCCCAGAGAACGAGGTAGGATCCAGCCAGAGGACTTCCAACAAGGTGCAGCGGGCGCCAATCGGAGTGTCCCAGATGCCGCAGACCCAGAGGACAGAGAAAAAGCAGGAGGCTAGATCAGAGCAGACAAAGGAAGGCAGGACAATCCAGAGGGCGAAGCCAAAGACGATAGAAGTCCTCCGGATTCAGAACCAGGAGATCAGAAGTAGGGTAGAATTTAGGAATGGGTTCCAAGTTCAGTTAACAGGCAGAATTCAGCAGGAGTTCAAAGACAGGTCAGGCAAACACATCAGACAGGAATAAGCAGGTTCAGGGGGTGAGAGGCAGAAGAGTTGAGGATCAGGTAATCAGAAATACTAAGGTAATGCTGAATCACTCTCACCATTGGCTCGAGAATAACCTGTCACTGACAACTGAAAGCAGGCAGGGTAAATAGAAGCAGGAACTGGGCAGAGTTAGACAGGTGAATAAGATAAGTAATTAATCCAGTCATCAGCACAGAGATCATGACATCTTCTGTCTATTTAAACCCCCAGCTGGCCTCTTCAGAATTCTGGTTCTGATCAAGCTTTCTTTCTGTTTAAAAGGAACTTTTCCTCTACACTATCACTGCATACATGTAAGGGATTGTTATAAAATCAAAGACACAATGCAAGTTGTGTGCAGGAGAAAATTTTCTGCATCTCACAGAATCATTGCTCTCAGCTAGTTTTCCTTAGATAAAAAAACTTTCTTATGAGCGAAAATTGTTGCCTCAAACGCATCCTGGAGGAGCATGTCTTGCAAGTCAATGACTAGGTGCAATCAAATGATGTTCCTTGGCAGAAACTTAAAACCTGTCAGACTGAATTGTTTCTTGAGATGACAAGAGTTGTGAATTGTTGCTGTATAAATAAGCAAAATATAAATTGCATTACATTTGTTGTGAATTGGTGCTGTTAAGATAACTTAAAAGGACAAATTTGTTAGGAATCCAGTTTGTGTGGGTTTTTTGTGTATTTTCTCTCCCTCCACCACCAGGTGGTGCCCTGTTCTCGTTGGCCTTCCTGCACACCTGCGGCTCGTTGGTTGATCACTGGGGTATTTGAACGGCGAACTGTCACTACCTTGACGCAAGACTGTTTGCCAGTTTTGGGTACTCCAGCCAAGCTGAGTTTAGCTGAGTCTAATCTGAGCCTTTGTTTCTCTGAGTATAACTTTGTTTTCGTCTTTGCCTTTTCGGCAGGAAGCCTTCCTGTGTAACTGGATGCCTGGCCTTCTCCCCCTGGAAGGATTAACTGAGTTCACAGTGAGCAGGGGAAAACATCGACACGAGCAGTTCAAGTCCCTTTCGGAAATGTGACAGTGACAGTGCGCTCCATTGCTCCTCAGGGTCCAACGAATGTCTACCTGTCCGCTCTCCAATGAGTTCCCCCTTCTCTGGATAAATCCACACCAACTGGATGAAGGGAAAAAAAGAACCCCCTCAAACACTTTCCAGTTCCGTTTCACCAGTTCTCTGAGTTCCTGATTCAACTCCGGTACAGTATTCTCAATAAACCTGTCAAGCTTTTCCCCTGGTTCTCTGAGTGGTTCTCTGCATGTGGGTCAGATCTCTTAAATCGATCATGACACAAATTTCCCTGCTGTTGGACATTAGAGGGACATAAAAAAAAAGAAAGAACAATCATAATTCCATGTATTGATCATATTTAGAGATATCTAAACTTGCTCTGGCTTATATTCATTTATTTATTTAACAGAGTTTTGAAAGGGGTGCCGAAAGATTTATAATCATGTTTATCCAGTATAACTGCTTTATATGTTGTTCTTTTCACCTTTTAGCACATTTGTAAATGAGCTGAGTGACACAGTTTATAAAGAGCCATGGTCTTCTTTTGATATTTCTGTGGATTCAAGTGTAAAACTATTTAAGGTGACAGTGATACATTTTGTTTTTTCTTAATCTGTTTTTCCACTGATATCTGCTTGGTTGCAATAAGAAGTACCAAAATGCATCAGCCAAACAACCTTAGGCTGATATAAGCCTTTTTATATCTTTCATCAGCATTGGCCAATGCGTTCATGTGTTCACCAGTTTATTATTGCATTCAGCCTCTCTCTCTGTGGAAAAACCTCTAAAACACAGCAGGGCAAACATAAAGAGATAACATGTTGTGTCATGTTCTGTGATCATTACATTTGAATACTGTATTCAAATCTAATGGACCCAGCTAAGTTAAAATAAGCTGATGACATTTACAATCTGACAATTTGCTTAAACTATAATAGGTCTAGGTCAGGTTATTTTAAAGGTAATATTTCTTTGTAATAAATCCCTTAAAATAGAAAAAAACAACATCTCAGAAATACCCACACAGCCTACCATATGTTGTATTTCATTAGTAAAATGTTATTATTTTATGTAATTACCCATGAAGAAATTGCAAACTCTGGATAAATTTTGCATGCTAAACGTGATGCAGATCTTAAATGCTTTAATATCCCCATGTTCATCTTTCATTTGGTTCTTAAACACAGAGGAGAAACAATCTAAAGGGACCCCCTGATTAAAGGTGGGAAATTTTATTGCTAGAAAGCTTTTCAGGTTTTTTGTTGTTGTTTTTTTTTTCTTCCTTACATTTGAATAAATATTCAAATGTAAGAAGAGGTAAATAAATCTGTTATAATTTTAATTTTTTATCAAATGTTTGTCTTCCTGATTCCATGTGAGTATAGATTTTGTTTTATCATAGCCCTTTTACTTTAAATCTTTTCTTCTTTCACTGTTTGATGCTAATTTTAATACATAACTTTGAGCTGCTGGGGAAAAGATGCAAAAATATTTGGAAAATATTTGTTGTTCTTTAATTCTTTTAAATTACCAATAAAGTATTACTGTTGGTTAAACAGTTTGAGTTTAATATTTATAAGGATATAAGGTAATGTTTAAAATAATGATTTAAGTTTTTATTTATAAAGATACATTGGGATACAACTAATTGTATGTTGAACCTAAATGCAATGCATTACAATAGCATGTGAGAGAGCACTGAGCTGATGATGAGTTGAACAAAACTCTGGGAGATATTTAAAGCTATTGAAAGTTTTCCACAATTTTATCCCTGACATGTCAGCTATTTGTCTTCAAGACATTGTATGTTTCTCAAATAAACCTTGGAGGCCTTGGTATCTCAAGGTGTTTTAATGCACTGCTGTAGTTAGGGGTATCAGGCAAAAGGGGCTTAGCTCAAATTAATGCCATGAATATTAAAAACGATTATTCAACTCCTTTGTCTATCACTTAAAATGGCAATCTAAAAACCACAAAGTTTTTGATTTAATTACATTTGTAAAACTTGAAGAGACAGTGTAAACTGGATTTAAAGCATACATAACTTTACAAAGTTGTGTTGATTAACAGCTTTATTGAGTCACCTTTATTTCTCTTGATAATTTTGCATGGTTATGTAGAAATAGAGAAGGTAAAATAAAAGACTTCTGTCCATTTTGCTTTTTTTAGAGCTAATGTTTATTAGGCTCTCTTAAACCAAATGTGTTCACTGCTTTTTTTTCTTTCAGTTGCGTCTGACATCATATAAAAGTTTACATCTGTCAGATCACCTGCCTTAAATCGGCTCCAACCGACAATGAACTCCTCTTCCTCCAACTTCTCCACTCAGAACTTTTTTGCCAGCTGCCTCACGTTCCAAACAGTAAATCACTTATATACAGCCTTCTGCGTCACCAATGACCTTCTCATCCTACCGCTTTATGTTATCGTTCTGTACCTGGGATTTCACCAGTGGAAACAGTGCTGCTTTCCGTCCACTTCAACAACAAGCAGACACTCTGACCTCCTCACCTACAATATGGTTGCCATGGGGCTGATTGAAATCTCGGCAGTCCATCTTTACCCAGTTGGTGCTTACACAGCTTCCTATGAATTATCCCAATTTGGGCTTCTTATATTTAGTACCTGCTGGTATGGGAAGCTGCCCTTTCATACGCTGACCTGTATAGAATGCTTTGTGGCCGTGATTCATCCGGTCATGTACCTTGGACTGAAAAATAAGACTGGGAGCCAAATTAGAGCTTGCATCATTGGTTGGTTCTGGCTGCAACTTTTTATATTAGCAGGTTCAGTATGTTTGTTGAGCCAGATGGTGAACACCATTCTACTTACATGTCTTTTAGTCTCTGCCTTCATAGTCATCTTTTTTTGTTGCATTTCCGTTCTATGGGCCCTCAAACAACCAGCTCCAGGACAAGCGAGCCGGGAAAGAGAAGTTCATCAAAGCAAGAAAAGGGCTTTCTTCACCATCCTAACCATCATGTGTGCTGTGTTGTTGACCTTAGTGTGGGTTCTGCTCAGTAATTTAATCTTAAACTTGTCTCAGATGGAGTTCAAGGAGAAATGTTTGTGGGTAGGACTTTTTCCCTGGTTCTGTTTGCCGTGCAATTTAGTGTTGCCTTTGTTGTATCTGTACCGAACAAGAACACAGCTGCAACACTCTCAGACCTCAGAATGAATTAAAGCTAAATAAAATCCCCATTGATGATTGTTGTAAGTGTAAGCAACATCACCATCTTATAGAAGATATTTATATCCTTTAAAAAGAAATGTATGAATAATTTAGTACTGTTGGCAATATTTAAAAGGTATTCCACTCATGTTGATTTGTGAACGAATCAGTGCATATAATTATATGATTATTATTCACCCTTAGTTAAGATTCTTTAACTGGAATATGTTTAACATAGAGTTAATTAGTTTTTGTTGTTTTGGTTTTTGTACAATGATTCCAATACACATATGGAAGTTATTATAGCCTAAATCAATCTCTATATGACTACATGGCTACTGCTATAAAGCTGCTGTTTATTGTTAATTGTTGAGTAAGTTTGTAAATTTCTTCACAATAGTTGAAGTTAATATGTTGCTAGAATATTGAATATTTGCAGTACCTATGAAATTCATATATATCTGGGGACCAACTGTCTCATCACCTGAACTTTGATATAGTCAAAAAATAAACAGCTGAATATAAAAGAAATATGTGTTTTCTATTTTTTTAAAGGAAGGTTTTGTTTTTGTATGTTTGTTATCTTTTAGGCCTGAACATGTCACCATGTGTGAACAACTATGTTCCTGTGACAAAATGGCCCCGCTTTCATATTAATTCAATTCAATTCAGTTTATTTATATAGCGACAATTCACAACACATGTCATCTCAAGGCACTTTACAGTTAACCAGATCATACAGTCTGATTTTTTCTGAAGTTTTCTATCTAAGGAAAACCAGTTGATTGCATTGACACATCGACTTTTCAGCAATTCCTCACACTAAGCATGCTTGTAGCAACAGTGGAGAGGAAAAACTCCCTTTTAACAGGAAGAAACCTCCAGCAGAACCAGGTTCAGTGTGAGCGGCCATCTGCCGAGGCCAACCGGGGTTCAAGGAGACAGAAGCAGAGACACAAAAAGCAGCTCTAAAAGGCTGCACCATCCAGGAAACACACAGCCAGGCAGACAAGCTCTGAGCCAGCTCCCATGTCAGAGGATGAAGAGAGCACATCCATCCAGTCACAGTCAGAAAAACATGACTACACTGAAAAACAGGTAATTCTCCAACACATATAAGCAAAGGTGTTGATGGCAGCTGCACAGCTGAAATTTCTCTCCAGGATGATGTCACAGCCAAACAAGAACAGACGGGGTGAAGCTATTATAAGAAACAGCAGAGAAAGCATAGTTGCATGCCTGTAATCTATTTAATGCATTAGCTTCATCTGGATTTATTGATAGATATAACTGAGTATCATCAGCATAACAGGAAATTAATCCAATGTTATTTAATAACTCTACCAATTGGGAGCATATAGAGAATTAGTCATTGCACTTATCCCTGTGGTACTCCACAGGTAACCCTAGAGCATGTGGAATATCTCTCATTAACTTGACCAAACTGAAATCGATCTGATAGATAAGATTTAAACNGAAACCTCCAGCAGAACCAGGCTCAGTGTGAGCGGCCATCTGCTGAGGCCGACTGGGGTTCAAGGAGACAGAAGCAGAGATACAAGAAGCAGCTCTAAAAGGCTGCACCATCCAGGAAACACACAACCAGGCAGACAAGCTCTGAGCCAGCTCCCATGTCAGAGGATGAAGAGAGCACATCCATCCATTAACAGTCAGAAAAACAGGACTACACTGAAAAACAGGTAATTCTCTAACATCTATAAGCAAAGGTGTTGATGGCAGCAGCACAGCTGATATTTCTCTCAAGGATGGTGTCACAGCCAAAGAGGAACAGAAGAGGCGAAGCTACTATAAGAAAAAGCAAAGAGAGCATAATTGCATGCCTGTAATCTATTTAATGCATTACTTTCATCTGGGTTTATATAGATATAAATGAGTATCATCAGCATAACAGGAAATTAATCCAATGTTGTCTAATAACTCTACCAATTGGGAGCATATTTATATAGTAAAGAGAATTAGTCCTTGCACTGATCCCTGTGGTACTCCACAGGTAACCCTAGAGCATGTGGAATATCTCTCATTAACTTGACCAAACTGAAATCGATCTGATAGATAAGATTTAAACCAGTCTAGTGCTGTTCCTTTATTTCCTACCAAATATTCAAGTCTTTCTAAAAGAATATTATGATCATCTGTATCAAATGCAGCACTGAGATCCAACAGGACAAGTACAAATAAAAGTCAATTTTCTGAGGCCATGAGAATATCATTAGTGACTTTCATCACAGCTGTTCCAGTGCTATGATGAGCTCTAAAGCCAGACTGAAACTCTTCAAAACGTTCATATGGTTTAAGTGGTCGCACACTTGTTAAGCAACTATTTTCTCTGGAAATTTAGATAACAAAGGAAGATTATATATAGGTCTATAACTGACCAAGTCATCTGGGTCAAGAGACCTTTCTTAAGTAAAGGTTTAATTACAGAAACCTTAGAAGACTTTGGTACATATCCCTGTGACAGGGATAGATTAATCACATCTAAAATGGAGGAGGAAATCAAAGGGAATATCTCCTTAAATAAGCTGGTTGGAACTGGATCTAACGTACAAGTTGAAGGCTTCGATGAAGACAATAATTTTTCTAACTCTGTAAGTTCAACAGTGGATGAAAGCAGTCTAAAACCGGTTCAGATTCTATGGCCACTTAAGATGCTGCCTCACCTTCCAGAGATAAACCAATCTTAGTTAGAGGAGTGCTAATGATCTTATTTTTAATAAGATCAATCTTGTTTATCTAGGATTATTCTTATTCTCCTCTATTAATGAAGAAAAATATGCTGCTCTTGCTTTACAAAGGATCCTCTTATATGTCAGTAAATTTTCCAGAGTAGGTAGGATTCCCATAGAGATGCTGAGTGTGATTTTCACCCAAGTTTCTTGACATTTTGCTTCAAAGTGCACAGCTCTGCATTAAACCAGGGAGCCAGCTTTCTATGTTTAAAGTTTTTCTTTTTCAAAGGTGCTGCTCTGTCTAAGGTAGTATGCAGAGAACTAGAAAACCCATCAACAAAATCTTCATCCTGTGAAGGGGAATAAACTAAACGTTTGCCCTCTGCAGCACTGCTCAGCAACACAGAGGAGAGAGAAAGTGAAACAGATTCTTTTAAATAAATAACTAGACTATCTGATAATGATCCACTAAAGTGGAACCTTCTTTTGGGGAGGAAAACTCTGTTAAAGTAATCCTGAAGGTTATTAAAACGTGGTCAGAGAGGACAGGGTTGTGAAGAAGTACTGTTATTTTTTCACATTCAATGCTATATGTCAGCAAAGGGTCAAAAGTATGAAGATGAGAGTGTGTGGGATTATTCATATTTTGAAAAAAGCCAATAGCATCTAAGATAGCATTAAAACCTGCACTTAAGCTTTCACCTTCAATGTCAGCATGGATGTTAAAATCTCCCACTATGAAGAACCTGTCAGTATTTAACATTGAATCCAATAGGAAGTCTGAAATTCATCTTAAAATTCATTGAATGGATGTGGTGGACAATACAAAATTACAAAAAGAGGAGGTTTTCTTGCTTTGCAATTTGGATAAGAGAAATTAACTCATTACTAACAGTAATGAGTGGGTAACAGTAGAGAAACTGCAGAGAGGTGTGTTAAACCATGACTCTGCTTCCTGGTCTGCACCCTGGGTGGTCAGATTCCTTGAAAGAATAGCTGTACCATCCAAAGTGGGACGGATGCTGTCTCTCTGAATCACACCAACCTTTCCCCAAAAGGATTGCCAATTATTAATGTAGCCCACATTGTTTTCAGGACACCACCTAGACAACCAGCAGTTGAACGATGACATGTGGCTAAACATGTTATCACTGGTCAGATCAAGGAGGGGACCAGAGAAATTATGGAGTCCGACATTGCCAAAACAATGTTGGACTCATAAGTTTATTTAAAAAAATGATTCAAGGATTTCTTTTATTGTAAGACTATTCACATTTGCATGTTTGTGGTACAAAATTGTCCCAGTTCAATAAGCTTAATTCTAAAAGAATTAAGATTAATAGGTGAAGCTGAGTCAAGTGCAGCTGGAGTTCAGCAGTCAAACACCTTCAGGGTAGAAGCTTTTCCTGAGCCTAGTGTTCTTGCTCTGAATGCTCCTCAGTTGCCTGCTTAT